>NC_051222.1:28836172-28918672 GCF_015220715.1 Pygocentrus nattereri | reverse complement strand
CCAGGGAAACACCCCACACTCCTGCTGAAACAGGCCACTGCCACGTTGTCTGTTTAGGCAGAAGACGTGTCAAATTAATGTCTTCCCACCTACTGGTGGGAAACCTGGATCCTCAGCTATTGCTCCCCATGAACCATGCAATGTAAAAGAAAATGGGACTGACCCGACAAGGCGACCCTCTTCTGTTGCTATTGGTCCAGTGCGGATGCTCGCAAGCCAATTGTAGCCACTTAGCATGGGCACTCTAACTGATCCGTAGCTATGCAGCCCCCTACGCAGGAGGGTGCCACATTCCTCACATAATCATCAGTAAAAAATTCTGACTTGTGCTGCAGTACTGTCGGTATGGAACAGACAGGAGAGCCTGTTGCTCTCATGCATCCATAAGCCTTGAGCACCCGACACCCATCGCCGGTTCATGGTTTGTCCCTCCTCAGTAGGTACTCACCACTGGCGAAGTACCCACAAGCGTTTCAGAGATGCCCAACCCAGTCCTCTGGCCTTAATGATTTGGCCCTTGTTAAAGCTGCTTAGATCTTCACACTTGCCAGCTTCTCCTGCATCAAACACATCGACTATGGTTTTGCTGACACAGCAGGTAAAAGTAGCCCAAATTCGATCTTTTACTTCATATGCAACACAGACGTGTGTCTGTGTGTCAGTGTGAAGAGCAAAGAACGCACTGAATCTGACATTTTCAATTCCGATTTGAGAGGCTTTCATACGTGGTGCTGAAATCCGATTCGTATTCGATCTGCGGCAATGCAGCTCAGTCTGAACAGACAGATCGGAAATTAACGTGACTTATGTCAATCCAACTCAACATTCATGTAGACGTTTCTGTACCAAAAATTAGAAGAGACTTCTCCAAACTCTTCCTGCTTAAAGTCTGAAACCAAAGTTTAAAGAATCCGAGGACACGAACCAAATAAGTGCCCGCGCCCTTCATATGGTGAGTTTGAACACATTTGCTCACAACCACTGGAACTTCATGATGGCTCCTGTGGCGTTGATGAAGATGAAGCTGAAGCCTCCGGGAGCGACTGGCGTTCATTGGAAGTCATGATTGTTTATCTCTGGATGAGCCACGTGAAGCATTGTTCTTTCGTGCATATGGGTCAGTTTAAGAGCTGATCTGTTCAGACTAACGACGCGTATAAACCACATTTAAAAGATAATGTGAACAAACAAACAAAGAAAATGGATTTGGTAAGAAAAACCAGATTTGGGCCACTTTTACCTGCTGCGTAAACATAGACTATGAGAACCGACTGTTCGCAACCCATATATACCATATTTATGAGATCACCAATATTATTTGCTTCATCTGTGAGCGGTCATAATGTTTGTGTGTGTATATTTGAAAGTAAGAAACAGCTTGACAGACTACACAATTTAATATATGTCACAGGAACAGAGCCTGATGAACACACATTTATATGCACCCATGGATTTGTTTTTTTTTTTACAACAGTTTATGTATTAATTTGTGCGTCACTGTGGGATCAAAGGATCTCTCTCTATTTTTGTCATTTTTTCGTAAACTACTTACTGTAAAGTATATTTACATCTATGTAACATATTTAAAAAAGCTTACTTGTTCTTATTATTAATTATTATTATTAAGAGACCCTTATTAGTCCCACAACGGGGAAATTTCACCTCCGCATTTAACCCATCAGTGAAGTGAAACACCACATACACACTAGTGAGCACACACACACACTAGGGGGCAGTGAGCACACTTGCCCAGAGCGGTGGGCAGCCCAATCCGCAGCGCCCGGGGAGCAGTTGGGGGTTAGGCGTCTTGCTCAAGGACTCCTCAGTCTCAGACTGTGGATCGAACCGGCAACCTTCCGGTCACGAGGCTGGTTCCCTAACCTCCAGCCCACGACTGCCCCAGTAGTACTACATCAATACACATGGTATGAACATTTTGAATGGATCAACAGAAATGATGCAACATTAACTGGAATTAAACTTTTTTTATAGAAGTAAAAAGAGTTTTGGTTCTAGATTTCTCTTCAATGTTCCCAGCTACTGGATGGATTTGTTAAATTCCACTACCGGCACACGGGATTTAATTTAAAGAAGTACTGATGAGCCAAACCAGGTGCTGGATGATAACTACAAATAGTACAGGGCTGTCATGCATAGAGGTCTGGAAACAGTTAAACAAACACATTTGCATACATAATATCACTTTTACTGTATTGTTATTTATGTATGGCAATGCTATTATTTTTCTGAGAAAAAATGCAAATATATGCAAAAGTTAGCAGACATCCACTTAAATTATGTAAAAATATGCTTTATTTTCACTTACAAAATCTACTCAATACACAAATTTTGCCACACAGTTAGAGTATGGCATTTTTCTGAAAACTGAAAACTTATTTAATTACATAATTATTTAATTATTTAAATACTTAATTTACAATGCTGAAAAAAACCAGAACAAAATATATGAGCCATAGCTTTAATACAGGCCACATTTTGTTTTTATCCTAATGTTTAATTCATCAAAGAACATGCAGAACGTGCAGAGGTGTGGTCTCTGTAGAGGATGCATTAACTTATTATCACTTAATTTCACTGGGGTGCCCAAAGAGCTGCATACAACAGTAAATCAGTGTGTTTATCAGGCTCTGTTTCCTACTGTAAGTGAGAGCAAGTAGAGAATTCATGCTCAAATTTTATAGCGCTTTAGGGTGTAAATAAAGGCCAAAGAAACTGTAAGCAGACCAACTCTCCCTGTCCTATTTACAGCCTTTATAGACAGCTCCCGGATTAGCTGAAGGCACATGGTGCAACTGGTAAAATTCTCATTATCTATTAATAAAACAGGGATTGACCCTGATAGCACTAAAACCAACTGATACAATCAAACCAGGAAGCTGGCACACATTACAGGACGCCACGTTGGATCTGTTACAGCTAAAGGACCTAATCAGTTTAAAGCAGGAAGTCAACGTCTGGTCAGTCTGTAAAGGGCAATATTTTGGATCTGGAGTTAATTAACTGCAATACGATAAAGCCAAGATGTTTAAATACAGACAGATGAGATTAGGGCTGTTGCTATTGATTATATTTGCAATCAAGTAATGTATTGACCAATCAATGCTTAATGGGCATCTGAGCTTACAAAAAAGGCCAAACTACGCATTTTAATTTATTGATGATTTACCGTTAACCTTTCAATTCAATTCAAGTTTATTTGTAAAGCGCTTTTTACAACAATGTCACAAAGCAGCTTTACAGAAGTTTGAAAACACAGTGACAACATATATGCCCCAGTGAGCAAGCCAGAGGCGACGGTGGCAGGGAAAAACTCCCTCAGTCTGGAGGAAGAAACCTTGGGAGGAACCGAGACTCACAAGGGGAGACCCGTCCTCCTCTGGTCAAACAGTGTTTACAATCTAAAGCTAAGAGGATCTGTGTTTGAAGACTGGATGGTAAAGCTTTAGAAACTTATTAACTGAGAAATAAGCACCTGTTCAAGCAGAGCTATTGGTTTAGGTTTGAAAAATGCTGATGTTAATTTAATTTAATTTCCACTAAACGTCTCTGACTTGAATAGGTGGGTTTATCATTGAAATTGAGGGACGATTTTGAACTGTACGCATGACAGCGCAATAAGCAACTGCTTACATGCTTATGCCTAGCCTTACTGCAGTAACAGTACTGCACTGTAAGGTCTACACAAGGAACACTTCACAACACCTCTGTGCATTAACACAGAATTCAGTCGATGCGTGCATACAGTAAGAATTTTACAATGGCTTTAGATGTGGCTCAACCAATCATATCTCCGAATCGAAACTATCCTTTTTCCTCTTCTAATAATTGATTTTAATGAGTTGTGCCCTTGCTTTTAGGTGTTTAATCGCCCACTAATGATGGTCAGTAACCAGTCAAAAAAATTTTATTCATAGACCAAACAACAAATAATCAAAGACCGCATAATATTTTACCTAAAAACATAAAAAGAAGCCTTTTTAAAATATATTAACGTACAGTAAAAAACAAACCCTGATGGATAACAATTTATATGTATTTTTCGCCACAGTTTGGGTACGCACATCTTGTTGCTGTCGGATCAAAACCTTGCATTTCCATTTTTCTCTTTCTTCCTTTCTCTTGTACATCATTTCTAAAATGATGCCAATATGGCATAAGTAGAACGCCACAACACTTCAAGACATTTTGCACGATACACAATATGCTTTACAATTTTTTGTTTTTCTCAGGTTACAAAAGACATCAGTGAGGCATCAGCGCTGCTGAATTAAAAAAAAAAAAATACTGTCAAACCATAAATACAATGATTTTTAATTCAACATATCACGGACTACAATGCTGTAAATCCAACTGAGTTACAAGTCTATCAAGATTTTTGTAATAAAGCCTGCAGCTGGTCAGGGTTACCGAAGTACTGACAACATCCACAGCATGGCCAGAAAAGCATTGTGTGACATTATGTGACTATTTCTGATAGCAATAAATACCGTGATCCTGCCCACCCCTAGGATTAATTTACATCCGTGATGCATGATCAACAGAAATAGAATAGAGTAGTGATGATTCACAAAATTCAGAATTTGGTTCTGTACAAAACAGTGGCGACTTGATTCAATACACATTTTGACGCAGCAAAATTAAGGAGTGGCTAAAATGTGAATATATTAATGTTTCCATTTTCAGTTTAATAGTAGGTCTACAATATAATGCGCACACACACACACACACACACACACACACACACACACACACACACACACGGTGAAGCTCACTCCCTCACAGGGAAACCCCATAGCAACAAGGAAACCCATCTCTGATGGGTGTGGGTGTGTGTGTGTGTGTGTGTGTGTGTGTGTGTGTGTGTGTGTGTGTTTGGTGTAGGTGTTCACAGAGCCTGGTGCGCTTCTGACAGAGACACAATATTCTTCACACAGCTTTCATAATAGCTCTCCACTCGTTTTTCCTCTCCTCTCCCCCCTCTCCTCTCTACACCTGTACCATATACATGATGGTGCCATCACAATGCTAAACTGTGACAGCGTGCACTACGCACTACGGAGGACTGTTTCTGTTAATTATGCCATCTACTTGAACTGCATTGTTTAAACTGATTCCAAAGTTTTCACATGAAACGAACTGTTTAACAACTCACTCCAGCTCTCCTCAGGCTTCCCAGCTCTAGTGTCAGTATTCAGTTGTGCAACCAGGTAATTCTAGTCACCGCTCTTTTCATTTGACTTTTGTACAAATCACCATTTGAGGTGCCAGTTTTCGAATACTGAAATAACTCTGGGCCTAATTCTGAAATGGAACAAGTGACCACAATCTCATTTAACATCTCGCCCCTACCACTTAGCCCTTAGCCCTCTGTTTTGCACCTTCACACCTAGGGTATGGGTGTCGCAATTTCTGTAGAGATAGAGGGGTAGGGTGAAGTGCTAGGTGTACATGGCCCTCCAAACAGGTTTTTCAGTGGTTCACTCCAAACAAAGTGTTATGGGGGGGGTTACGTTTGTGGGTTTATTTTCTCCATCAAAAAATACGATAACCACTGTATTTTCTTAGTTTAATGTCGTTTCAATGTGTTACGGTCGTTTTCTTCATTAACAAGCACAAAAAAAAAAATCACTAATAGCATGCTAATGTCTCGGTAGCTAGCTAGCTAACTTTGCCGTTCCACCTTAAATAGTCCGGCAGTGTTGACGCCTGAAGCGCCAGAATGGCACAGCTGCTCCGTGGAACGTGAAAATTCGAACAAGAAGCTGGCGAATAGCTGGTTTCAGCTTTATCACCAAAGAATCAGGAGTGGGCGATAATAAATAATTGTCTTATACCTCCTCTTTGAAAGCATATGGTGCCCTAAATGTAACTAAAGCCCAGCAGTGAGGAGCCGAAAATTTCCCTTCTCTGCTATCACTGAATACTGAATACGTATTTATTAATTTTTTAATAACATGAATCATCGTGTTAAAAATCCTTCTCAGTGTCCAATGTTGTACACAAGGAGAGCCATGCAAGGGCTCGGTGTTACCGGTCCTTAAAGAAAAGCAAGGAACCACAGAGACTAGAGGTCCAAACACTTCAAAGAAGTCTGAAGGAGTTTAACCAGTTCATTGTTACAACACTGCAGTTCACGAACCCACTTTCACTGACGCAGTTAGATTTACTGTTTTATAAGCTAATCCACTATTAGGTTTACACAGTAACACATATAGCCACACATCTTACCAGTAACCACCTGCCATCACCTGGGTCACAGAAGTTCTTTGATGTTTTAAAAACAACCACTAGTCCGCTGCCGTTTTAACTTTATTTTCTTTTAGAGTTGTGCTACATTTGAACAGTCATATGTGTTGAGTTTTCGTGTTCTCCCCATGTCTGCGTGGGTTTTTTGTTGTTTGGAGGTCTGTATTGATCAACTCTGCAGAAAGTCGATGACCTCTGCGCACTATGCCCCTCAGCATCCGCTGACCCCGCTCATTTAACATGACCTACCGCTTTGTGCTTGAGTTGCTGTCGTTCCCAATCGCTTCCACTTTGTTATGATACCACTGACAGTTGACTGTGGAATATTTAGTAGTGAGGAAATTTCACGACTGGACTTGTTCCACAGGTGCCGTCCGATCACGGTACCACGCTGGAATTCACTGAGCGACCCATTCTTTCACTAATGTCTGTAGAAGCAGCCTGCAGGGCTATCTGCTTGGTTTTATACACCTGTGGCCATGGAATTCACTTAGTGAATACTTTTGGAAATATAGTGCAGCTGGTAATTTTAAGGGGATTATGGGATGTCCTTGTGGTTGCTAAGCACCCAGCTGACCAACAGGTGGCTCAGTTTCATACCAGCCAGCTCATAATCATTCTGTTAAAACAATCTCTGGTTGATTACTTTGGCCTGCCGAGGAAAACCCATCATTATCAACAGCACAGGAGTTAATTTAAACTTATTATTAGCTAATGACTGTTACCACTGAGTGCACACGAAAAATACCTAAAAGCCTTTGAGGGCTTTGCTTCTACTTCTGTTACTCAACAAGTACTCTCCTATTCTCCTATCCATCCACTGAACACCCACATGTACCCAGAGAGAGAGAGAGAGAGAGAGAGAGAGAGAGAGAGAGAGAGAGAGAGAGAGAGAGAGAGAGAGAGAGAGAGGAAAAAGAATGGAAGAGACAGTACAGTGAGATAAAAAGAACAGAAGAACAGAGAGACAACAGAGAGAAGAGAGCAGAAGAAAAGGCAACAGCAGGGAAAGAGAGAGAGGAGAAAAAGAGAAAAAAAAGATACAGATAGAAAGAGAAAAGAGAAAGAAAAAGAAAAAAAACACAAGGTGGGAGGAAGACAGGAGAGAGCAGAGAGGAGTAAAATAGAAAAGAGGACAAGATCAACAGAGAGAAAAGAAAGGAAGGAGAAAAAGAGGCGATAGGGAGAAAGAGAAAAAAAATAGAAAAAAAGAGAGACAGAGAAAAAGAAAGTCTAAAAGGTGAGAAGAAGAAAGGAGACCGCATAGTGTAATAAATACAAAAGCAACTGAGAGAGGGAAGAAAGCAAGAAAGGAGAAAAGAAAGAAAGAAAAAGGAGAACAGCACAAACAGGGGAGGGGTGGGAGAGAGAGAGAGAGAGAGAGAGAGAGAGAGAGAGAGAGAGAGAGAGAGAGAGAGAGAGAGAGAGAGAGAGAGATGAGCTTTGTGATTCAGGAGCTTGAGGTAAAGTTACCACAGATATAGTACCACAACCCCAATTCCAATGAAGTTGGGCCGTTCTGTAAAACATTAATAAAAACAGAAGACGATGATTTGCAAATCCTTTTCATCCTATATTCAATTGAATACACTACAAAGACAAGATATTTAATGTTCAAATGGATAAACTTTATTGTTTTTTGCAAATATTCACTCATTTTGAATTTGATGCCTGCAACATGTTCCAAAGAAGTTGGGACAGGGGCAACAAAAGACTGGGAAAGTTGAGGAATGCTCAAAAAACACCTGTTTGGAACATTCCACAGGTGAACAGGTTAATTGGAGGTTAATTGGTGAGTGTCATGACTGGGTATAAAGGGAGCATTCCTGAAAGGCTCAGTCGTTCACAAGCAAGGACGGGCGAGGTTCACCACTTTGTGAACAACTGTGTGGGCAAATAGTCCAACAGTTTAAGAACAACGACAGACGAGTCCACATTGCAAATTGTTTTTGGAACTCATGGACGTCGTGTCCTCCGGGCCAAAGAGGAAGAGTTCAAAAGCCAGCATCTCTGATGGTGTGGGGGTGTGTTAGTGCCCATGGCATGGGTAACCTGCACATCTGTGAAGGCACCATTAATGCTGAAAGGTACATACAGGTTTTGGAGCAACATCTGCTGCCATCCAAGCAGCGTCTTTTTCAGGGACGTCCTGCTTATTTCAGCGAGACGATGCCAAGCCACATTCTGCACGTGTTACAACAGCGTGGCTTCATAGCAAAAGAGTGCGGGTACTAGACTGGCCTGCCTGTAGTCCAGACCTGTCTCTCATTGAAAATGTGTGGCACATTATGAAGCACAAAATACGACAGCGGAGACCCCGGACTGTTGAGCAACTGAAGCTGTACATCAAGCAGGAATGGGAAAGAATTCCACCTACAAAGCTTCAACAATTAGTGTCCTCAGTTCCCAAACGCTTATTGAGTGCTGTTAAAAGGAAAGGTGATGTAACACAGTGGTAAACACGCCCCTGTCCCAACTTCTTTAGAACGTGTTGCAGGCATCAAATTCAAAATGAGTGAATATTTGCAAAAAACAATAAAGTTTATCCGTTTGAACATTAAATATCTCGTCTTTGTAGTGTATTCAAATGAATATAGGTTGAAAAGGATTTGCAAATCATCGTATTCTGCTTTTATTAATGTTTTACACAACGTCCCAACTTCTTTGGAATTGGGACTGTACAACACAGCAAAGCACCTTAGGTAATATAGTCCTTAACAATACACAGCAAGCAAAATGAGTACTGCACTGACCAATCACACGCGCACACACACACAGGCTACTGCTCCTTCACTATTGTGTGTGTGTGTGTGGTCTGAAGGTTCTGGAAGTGGCAGAGACGCTCCTTTATAATTCATGTTGAGTGAAGAATCTTCCTTCTGCTACACAGACTATCTAATGCTTACTCCTGCACTCATTCACTCGTTCTAGATGTACAACACGCTGTTAATTATTACTGTGATGCTGGCTTTTGCACTGCTGATACCACAGAAGGCTATGCCATGAAAACAACCCTCTAACCAATCACAGTGTTTTTTACTGAGTGCTGTGAGCATCCTAACTCATCTTAGCTCCAGATGAGTGTTTCTGTGGGTGTAGAGATGAACTAAGGTATTCATGTAATCTAGAGACAATACCAAACCCATACCAGGCATCTGGCTGAGAGCAGCAGAAAACGCTGGGCCAGATATCACAGGGGGAAAAGAGGAATGTGATTAAATCCTGTAACAAATCTATTCTGTAATAACCTCTCATACTGCGTGACGTGATTTTGTTGGCTGTGTCGTTCTTCTTGTGGAGTAACAGTGTTTGAGTATGGGAGGCAAATCCTGCCAAAAAGGAAACGAAAATGAAAACAATAAAACCTCTTTTTGCCATTTCTTTTTCCAAACATCTGCATAAATATCCTGCCAAAATTGAAAATGAAATGCCTTCATTTGCAATTTCATTTTTTTGACAAAAATAAAAATAAATTGAAAACGCCTATTTGTCATTTCATTTTAGTCGTTACTCCAGTTTTTCACGGCCAAATCTAAAATGAAAAAGCTAACAGACAAAAGAAAACACAAAACTTCACTTTGGCTTTTCTTCATGAAACGCAGGAAACGTGTCAAAACTAAAATCAAAATGCAAAGTTTACTTTCTTATTTCTGTTTCACGGTGATCGGCGGCAAATCTCACAAAATTAAAATAAAAAATGAATTAATCAACAGCAAAGTGACGGTTTGCGATTCTATTTTCTTCGTGGACGTGTTTTAACTTTCAGAATGAAAAGGAAAATGAAAACGAACATCATCGCCACCTGCTGGAGATTCACTTTTCGATTTCTTTTTCAAATTGACCAACATGCAAATATATGTTAAATACCACTAGGCGGGGCTAAAACTACAAAAACAGCTTAGAAAATGTGTGAGAGAGAGAGAGAGAGAGAGAGAGAGAGAGAGAGAGAGAGAGAGAGAGAGAGAGAGAGAGAGAGAGAGAGAGAGAGAAAGAGAAAGAGAAAGAGAGAGAGAGAGAGAGAGAGAGAGAGAAAGAAAGAAAGAAAGAAAGAGAGAGAGAGAGAGAAAGAAAGAAGAAAGAAGAAAGAAAGAGAGAGAGAGAGAGAGAGAAAGAAAGAAAGAAAGAGAGAGAGAGAGAGAGAGAGAAAGAAAGAAAGAAAGAAGAAAGAAAGAGAGAGAGAGAGAGAGAGAGAGAGAGAGAGAGAAAGAAGAAAGAAAGAAAGAAAGAAAGAGAGAGAGAGAGAGAGAAAGACAGAAAGAAAGAAAGAAAGAAAGAAAGAAAGAAAGAGAGAGAGAGAGAGAAAGAAAGAAAGAAAGAAAGAAAGAAAGAAAGAAAGAAAGAAAGAAAGAGAGAGAGAGAGAGAGATTTATAATAATTAATATTTTATTGCCATCATACTAATTTTCATGATAAACAACATGCTGAGTATATTGCGGATAAAACAACTGCATGTTTAATTAAAAAGAGAACATAATTAGTCCTGTTTATGGATTCTTTGCAGCGCACCACAGCTTCTGAAGGAAGTTTTTAAATGTGGCACCACTGATGCTTTGTGTATGTATCAGAATAACCTGATGTGCATTATGTAAGCATCGTATCATTTCCTTTACCTTTTCATCCAGTAAGTTAAAGAGTTAAAGAGAGCAACACAGAGTGTGAAATATCGCTCTGTCTTTGTCACAGTTCAGTAAAAGCTACGGTTGAATACATTATGTTTCGTTTGACCAAGGAAGTGTAATTCATCCAGTAATAATGAAACAGAACAGTCAAACTTCACCAGCTGAGACTTGGGACCAACTCAGCTTAGCCTTTTGTCTTCTTCTCTGAAGCCATTTCACATGAGGCTGCCTGAAGCAGCCCGTTCTGCCTGATGTACGAGACATGTTTTTACTTGTGTATACTTATGCATTGAGACCTGAAGCTGCTTTGTCTGATGTCTGAAACCTGACGCTGTGGTCAGAGGATGTCCTGTTCAACCATTGCACACCAATTAGTTATTAGAACAATTTCATTCATGTTAGGTTCAATAAATGTGATATTAACGAAGGAAATAACAGCACCCAACATGTTTAAATGTGGCCCATAACAAATTACAGTAGCAATCTAATTACAATATCTGCTGTAAAAAATATATTATTATTTATATATATGTGCAAAATATAACCAGTATTCATTATATTGTGCAGCTCTAATGCCCTAATGTACATGTACACAGCCTACTTAACTCTGATGACCTCTGCTCTGAGGGCTTTGGTCCTGAACTTCTGCAACAGAAGCTTACCTAGTAGTGTTTACACACTCTGACAGCAAGGCGGCAAACCAATCAGAAAAGATGTAACCCCCTCTTACCCCTCCCCATCCTCCCCCCCGCTTCCACCCACCCACCCACCCACACACACACACACACACACACACACTAAAAATAAATGAGGCTGTCGCTTGTGTGTGACCTTTACCAGACAGGAGGCATTTATAGCCTCCGTCGCCACGCCAACGCCCTTCTGTCACTCAGCCTGGTCACTGCACACGCTCCAGTTACCCTCCACACCTGCATTACCTACTACATGGTCAGTTCCACCACCCTCACCCATTCAACCCCACTGACCCACGGTCAGTTACGCTCCACTCACCTGCTCTTCCCCACTGACCCACGGTTAATTCTACTATGCCCACCCGCTCCACCCCACGGTCCCACGGTCAGCTCCGCTGCACTCACTCACTCTACCACACTGACCCATGGTCAGTTCTACTACACCCTTCTGCTCTACACCATCTCATAAAAGGAAGCGGAAGATCAGCAGACCAAATACTTACAGTGCGAGCACATCTCCAAGGGATAACTTGCTTCATTTCCCTGAAAAGGGGACAAAAAAAACAACAGATTAGGTAATGAAAAAGAGTACATTATAATTACTTGAAAAACAAATGAGGTCAATAATCACTCTAATGAATGAGAGGATTAATAATCAGAAACGTTTTACATTTCTGAACGAGACGGCTTCACAGAAAGTGCCCTCAAATGACCACTAGCTGTTAAACAGGACACGGCCAGAGGAAAGGGCTCGAGACAGGAAACTCCTCTGCCACAGCCAACACGGCTTAGCTAACAGGTTAATGAGATTTGGTAAGTGCCTTCTGTGCAGAGGTAAGAAGCGCTGCAGAAGGCCAAGAGAAACAGGATGTGACATCACAGCTGACAAGTCTTTTTACCAACATGGCTGCCCAAGTGTGACACACAATGTGCCAAAAAAGTACTGGTGACCGTTACGGTCCCTGTGGAGCAACCCAAGGTTAAGTGTCTTGCTTAGAGTTACAACGGCTGAGCCTAAAGAGGCGGACTCTCTGACTACAGTCTGTCAGCATGGAGACAACGCTGATCTAATACCGGGTATCAGGCTGGCATCAGGAAAGTATTAGGGCGCAGAAAACACTGAATTAGATACTCGAGGGATAAAGAGAAAAAATCTCATCCAATTCTGTAGTGTTTGAGCAGTCTGATCATGACAGCCGATGTTCTGATCCTGATCTTGACTAAAAATAGCTAATTTTATCAGTATTTTTAAAAAAAGAAATAAAAAAATAGAAAAAAAAAAAAAAACGGGTATCACAGATAGAAAAGTGGAATCGTGCAGCTCTCGAGCATGACAGAGAAGAGAAGCTGGTATATTTTTAACAAAATGCTTCATCCTAATCTGGGTAGGATTTTATACAGAAAACGTTTTTAAAGGTCACAGATTTCATGAAAATAACATACAGATACTTAAGGATGTCAAGACTAATTTTACTGATACCCAACTAATTTATCAACTGCTTACTGGATTAACTGAATAATAAGCCTAAGAGTAACAAACTATGAAGAATTCCAAAAGACTCCATATATTTATAGGCATATATTAGGAGTCTTGCCCAAGGACTCTTATTGGTGTAGTGTAGGGTGTTTACCCAGGCAGGGATAGAACCCCAGTCTACAGAGTAGAAGACAGAAGTGTTACCCACTACACTAACCAACCACATCATACCATACCATACCATACCATACCATCTGTTATCATTTTTTTTTTATATCAGATAGCTGAATAATCCTGATTGGGTTTGATTATATACACATAACAAAGGAAGGTGTTATGACACAAACACCAAACCAAATTAAGAGCACCTGACATTTCAGCTACTATTCTGACAGAAGCTGCTGGATGGTAAGCATATCCCTAATTCCCAAGAGGCTTCAGCGAGCGTGTGTCCACAGACGTGCTCATTTCATTATGCATGAGAAAAGCACAACACTGCATTCCGCCAGAGAGAGGAAATTAGGCCAACCCACCACCGCCTTACTGCATCTCGTTGGGACAATGCAGGAGAATGAGGAAAGAAAGAAGGAAAGAAAGACAAAGAGAAAGACAGGACAGGAATGAGAGAAAAAGAACAAGAGAGGGATATGAAGGAATGAAGGATGCAGAAGGAACAGGTGGAGATATTCCTGGGTGATATCAATGTACAAATGTGCTAGATCAATATTTTCTGAATGTCTCAATATTTTTTATATCATAGCTTTTATTCTGATTGGTCCATTTAGATCAGTTGTCTCTTAAAATTATACTAAAGGAAATATAGAGATTTACAATATCAGACAGAACTGCTGTGCAAAAAAAAGTACATTTGATTTGTAAATACACACACACCCACACACACACACACACACACCCACACACACACACACACACACACACACACACACACCCACACACACCCACACCCACACCCACACACTTTTTCCCCCAAATCAGAAACACCTAATGATTACATTACATTTTACATTACATTACGAGACATTACATTATAATGAGAGACATATGTTGCAGTTGTGTAAGTTTTGATCATATATTAATACTTTCAAAGCTGAAAATGGCTTTGTGAGACAAGTTTACCAGTATAGATATTATTTAGCCTAACATTGTGAAGCAGAATATTAGGGAGAGGGAGAGACAGAATATGAGAGAGACAGAGAGAAGCGCAATAACAGGATATTTCTCTAATTTTTGTAAAGGCTGGTGACCTTTTCCTGCTGCACTCTAGACAACCCAGATAAATTGACATAATCCTTCAATGAAAACATTAAAGTCTCTGTTGACCCCCCCCCCCCCCTCTGTTCTCTTTAAAGGCCAGCACCACAAATGCCCCTTCCAATCTTCCTCTACGACCAAATGAAACAGCTGACATGGCACCATTCACAAAACCCAATTGAACAGAATATGCTCGACTGATAACGGCAGTTCTCATGACAAAGCATATTTTAAATCATCCTACTGTGTGCTATTACAGTAAGGAACAGAATCTGACAGACATCCATTTATCTGGCTTTTTGTCTTTTTAAAAGCTTCCTAGTTTTGTTTTTTTGTCAGTAAAGCATTTGGGGATATTTGAAAGACTACATATGGTTTCTTACTGCTCAGCAAAGTCCATTTTTATCGTTTGGCCTTTCTTAAAACATCAAAGTAATTACAAAATCACTTGCTAATATAATCATAATTAATAATGACAGCCCTACTCTGAAGTGTTGCTGCAGGATAAGCTATTGCCATTTTGCATACTGAAGAGCTCAGCAGTATATATCTGAATACCAACTGCTCAGAGATTGGCACTTTTATTCAAATACACCTGATATACACCGGCCTTAGGCTGTTTATGAGTCCCAGTGGATACTGCAGACAGACAAATGTCTCTATACATTGGAAAGGAGTCTTATCTTCTCTGCCTGTCCATCTAGATGCTCATCATACCCTGAGGGTATGTTCTCACTTAATATAACCAGTGTGCAGACGCAGGGCCAGCTTCCCTGTATCCACATAACTACTGACTAAAACACAAAATTTCTGATCCCGTATCAGTAGGATTTTCATAAAATATGTCCAAGTGCCGATTTCCACAGAGAAAATAGCTGAAACTGTTCTCAGTATAAGCTAGAGATGCAATGTTTAAGGCTTTTAATGATATACCTATGAACCCCAATGATATTCATAACTCCAATGATCATGCACGGCCTCAAAGTAAATATTGGCTGCATTATACAGGCAAAAATAAACAAAAATAAATAGAAAAATAAAAAACACTGATTACACAGCAACATACAGCGAACTGAATTCTTAAAGGGCTTGTTTGCATATTATACTGCTATATCACTACTGTGATATCATTGTGAAGGTCACTCTGGCAATGATAACTAACAAACAATGTACTGTGCAGCTCTTATATATATTTTATACATTGTATATGTTGTTCTACTGCTGAACAGTAGCTGTGCTGGTGCAATTTCAATTTAATGTTTATTCAAATTGTTGATTTTTTGGCACTACAAAGAATCACAAGAGGTTCAATAAAACAATGAATAATATAACTAGATGTACATTTCCTGAAAGAACTGCAAGAGTGCTTGAAAAGAGCTGCAAGTGTGTGTGTATGTGTTTGGGGGGGGGGGGGGTCATTCAAATTAACTGTCACTCTGTTATTACGCAGCTCTTAGTGGAGAAGCCTTGTTTGAGTCCGATTTGCACCCTCTGAACAAACAGTCATAACTCAGGAAATGTTTACTCTATCACTTAACCAGATAGATGGTGTGAGATAAGACCCCTTGAGGATTATTTTGGTGTAATGTTGTGTGTACTGAGAAGAAAATATCTGAGTTATGAACGAGTTAAACACAGAGAAAATCTTGAAATAAGCAGATTCTGATTTTGAGAAATTTACATGGGAGTGAATGGGGCAGTTTTCTGTGCCTAGTGCCAAACAAATGCTCATAACTCTAAAGCTAATTGATAAAATGAAGAGATATTTTGAGGTTTCAGAAAGAACAAGTTTCTCTATCATTTAAAGTTTCTAGGTGAAAGTTTAAGGATTTTAAAGCAGATTCCCTGCGTGATCAGCTGTGTCTGTGAGACTGAGTGGCCTGCTGTGACATTGTCAATTTTAATTTTTAAACTTAATTTTATTAAAAACTACCAATCTGATCGACACATACACATACACAGCACAAGTCACAGCGCCGAGACCTACGAAACGCAGTTTGAACGGAGTCTGTACGTTAAGCGGTTCGGGCTGTATTAATCGCAGAAAAGTGTGGAAGAAGAAGACGTATGAGAGATAACAATAGAGATAACAATAGAGATAACAATAGAGAGCTTTTTCAAGCACTTTACTAAAATCCCTGTGGTGAAATGAATATAATGCGTCTTGGTGCTGATGCGCAAACATTTTCAATAATTTTTACCCATACATTCTGAAAACTGTCACTGATATCATGATACGAAACTTCCAATCTGTTGCATCCTTATTTGAAGCTGCCCTTTCATGCTGAATCTACTAAATGTACCCATAGCATGATCTTAGATAGACTAGATCACGTCTTGCCATCAAACTGTGAGGGTGAAGGCTAGCATGAGCTTCCTCCGAGACAAAACAAGCACCAGCACATCACTGGACAGTTCAACACACTTGGAGGAGAACACTAACTGCCAGTTCTGTCACGGCAGCTAACAGACGGCTAGCATTGCACCGAGTGATGGGAGAGAGGGGCGGCCACCCTGCTCACCTAGAGAGAGTGCTTTCGCTTTCTTGGACTCCCAGCCATGGATGGCCGTGGCATCCCCACTGACCTCTCTTTAACCTTCAGATTGACAGTGGCTGTTTTCGTTACTGTGCCTTTAAGACTGATATTTGTAAATGACACCAGTTCAGATTGGCACCTCTGTATTGTGTCTAATTCCAAAAGCAGCGCAAACAATCCCTCCTTATAGCTTCAATCTGAATGGGCGGCGCTGGATGTGCTGGTTTCTCATGAAACCAGATAACTATGAATTCAAAAAAGGGCTGTTTTCACAGGTTAGATTTCATATATGGACCACAAGGACTGACAAGTAAAACTTTAACAATGTATACGTAGTGCATAGTTTTATATCATAAAAATGAAAACTATTTTCCATGTCGGCCCTCTAAGATAACAGAACAGTCAGGTTCATAAGTCTGTGTCTTTCAGCACAGAGTATCACTCGATCACAGATTCACAGACTTTATTAAACTTACACACGGCCTAAAACTGTGACACTGTAATATATGCAGAAAACATACATAAAAACATACAGATATTTACTTAAGAAATTGTCATTGGACAGATATTTAGATTTGACCTACATTTTAAACTGATATTTAAAGAGGTACTTACTGTTTTCTTCCCATACTGAAATCGCATCCCTAGCTTTTGTCCCCCCTAATTCTGTTCAGCACTAGCCTTAATAATTCTAACAGAAATAGCGCATTTAAAATCAAGGCAGTGTTGAAAGGGGACCGTATCTGCCACTGTGTCGCACACAGCAATCTGGCAAGCGTTATCCTACAACACTGAACGCAACAAGGTCAAGTACTGGGCCACTTTGGCAAGCAAGCTGTTTGCTTATGAACGGAAAACCTCTTTTTCTTGAGAAAAAAAAAAAAAAAAAAAAAAAGACATGCTGCTCTTTTAAAGTGCAAGAAGGCCGAAGAGTTCAACCATCTCTTCTGTTGTGAGAGATTGTGCAGTAAAGAAACAGAAGCGCTAAAGTAACAGGCATATTTTGGGCTCTCTTAGGGCGCCTGTATGTAGGGTGTAGGCGGAGATTATGCTTAAGAGTAGAGACTTGTGACTTGTGTCACTTTGTCAACAAACTTCTCCATGGCTATAATTGTAGTCAGGGTTTCCTGTGCACTACTGGGTTCAGCGCACTTAACCGTGAGCCCTAAATAAAACAACAAGTCAGGCGAGGCCATGCGTTACAGTGATTTCATCACAGTTAAGGGAGGATAAGCACAGAGTAAAAGTAACTTAACTATGTTGAATCTGTTCTATGTTAATCTATGTTAAATAAATATGTATAACAGTTTTATTGATGGTTTTGGTGTGTGTGTGTGTGTATATATATATATATATATATATATATATATATATATATATATATATATATATATATATATATATATATACACATATATATATACACACACACACACACACACACACACACGTATACACACACACACACACACACACACACACACACACGTTTTAGTAGATTAATGGTGGCTTATCATTTTTAATAAAGTAAATCTGAAATATTTTGAATCATGTCAGTACTGCATTCTATTCTCTGTGAGCCCTGCAAAAATAGAGCTAAAGGTTGTTTCACATCATAATTTCTAAAAGGCTGAAGTTGGCATCACCAGTTTTTTTGTTAGAATTAGCCAGTATTTTTATTACACATTTTTGTTCCAACTTAAACTGAGCTGCGGGTAAATTCAGCTGGAAAACTCAATTAAGAAGCCAATTTCATCTAATAACGAGTAGGAAACCAGTTTGTCGATGTTCTTTGTCTTACGTCTTCAGACACTGATCAATTTTTTCAGATTTCTCTATTCATTCTATCCGTACCAGCTGGTTTCACAGGAAAAGGCCCAGAGAACGTTGTCTGATGCAGCTGATCGAGTCGGTGCGAGTGTAAACAGAAGTGCTCTGGGCCCGGCTGCAACAGCTGGACATGGGTTCAAACGGGTTTTTATAACGCAAGTGCTCACTCAATTCACATTCACACGTTACTCACTTCAAACAAGCTGCACCAGAGAATCTAGTTTTAATGTTGAGCTTAGCAGTTAAAACATGTTAACAGCTCCCCTGGGAGGGCAGAAACGCTAGAGAAATGACGGCAGGAATGTCATGGATAGCACAAAGACGACCAAATACTTTCTTTGGTTAAGCTGAAAACAAAATGCTGCATGTTGTGATTTAAATACAGGTCAAATCATCACCCTATTTTTAACTTAAAATGTGAAGCCAACAACCAAAGTTGCACATCTGGCTGTCCCAAATAAATATTAAAGAATAAACAGACAACCGCCACAAGTATTCGGTTTTATTCAGTTCTGTACACATCATTCTCTTCTATACTGAATACTTTACCAATGAGTGTTGCTGCTGTTGCATCTACAGGTTTTTTTGAACATGTTATGGTCACGTTAAGTGACATATGCATTAGACAGTAGTTACTAGTTAAGGACTAACTTATAGATCGGTGTTGCAACCAAATTTAGTGAAACAGACAGGACGTTGAAACTCTCATTACTGCAACACGACAGTTTTATAGACCGTCCATAATAACACAGTTATGGTGGCTTAGTAATATTAACTAAGGTCTTACTGAAGAATGAAGTATAAACTTATGCAAAACCAGTGCAATCTAGTCCCAGTGTGCAAGTTAGACTAAACTAACCTCAAAACAGCAGCCAATCCTTTGTGTCTGTTGCTGCGAAAACAAAGCAAACTACTGGTACAACAGACTAGCCAGTGGGTGGTGATCAGAATATCAGTTGCGACAAAACTCATATTCGAGGAAGAATTCCAGCTGGCATTCAATCCATTACTAGGGCTAATTCGCAATAACTGGGAAACAATTCTTTGGCCACAAACTGACCGATGACTAGGCTGCAGCTGTCAAGCAACATAAAAATCATTATTTCATTAACAGTTTTTAATAATTTGGCATGATTCAGTTGATCTGTTCACTTATATGCAAGCACATATAGAGAATTTTACAAGGGCTTTGAACATGACGCAAATCAGACATTAGAGCCAACGTTTTACCCCGTCCCACTAGAAATAAGCAAGTGACGAAGTGAGGACATACTACAGCCCTGCTAACATTAGCACCCTCCGACCGCCTTGTGCTATTTTGACTTTAAGGTTACACAGACAGCAAATTAAGTTAAAGTGGATTGAGGGTTTAGGATTACCTCATCTGGAATAAGATCTCAACAGGGAGTGAAGGAATGAGACTTAGAGCAGGCAACAGAAGGAGACATCCTAACTTTCTACAGGAAGAAAACAGCGTTCCTGAATTTGAAAAACTTTGAATTTGAAAAAATTGTGCAAACTTGTTTGATTACTGATATACTTGGTTGTCACAGCCCAAAATCTATTTAGTGAAACTCTATAAAGATCAATGACATGTAAATTAACATGTCAATATAGCCAGTGTTCATATTGTCCATATTTTTATTTATATTATATATATATATATATATATATATATATATTACACACACACACACACACACACACACACACACACACACACACACACATACACATACACATATATAGATAACAATGAACATTAGACAAAAAAGCCACCAATTATGTAGATCATCAAATCTACCCGTGTTTATTTTGTCTACTCTTTTCTTTTGTGCACCTGTTAATCACTTTAACTCTTCCGTCCTTCCGATTTTACAACCAACCAGTTACGGATGCATCCTCCCAAGAAAGCTGAGTCACTGTGACATCATGTTCCCCTTGAAAGGGACACTATTCACACGAGCAACTACCAAAACTCGCCTCAGCTGCCACTGCTTTCTTGTGTGTACCTTAAATCGCTAAAAGAGATATTTCTGAGGAAGTAGATATAAGATCATCCAGCAGGGATATAGGGAAGCGTAACAACCAAAGGAAAAATAAGAGAAAAAACTAAAATCTGTGCATGACCTGGCAGACCACCAAAACTTTCCCACCAGAGAAACAGTACTTAAAGCTTCCATCTGTAAGAGACTGGGAAAAAAAAGGAAATGTGCTCCTTCTCCCACGTCAAGAACCAGTTACTTAGAAAAAGGAAATGTGTACTAAAACACAAAACCGTATACACATCCGATATGGAGGGTAAGGCTTTATGGACTAATGAATCTAAGGCTACGTTCACATTACCAAAAAATCCAGTTTTTGTTTTTTGCCCTAATGTGACTCATATCTGACGTTTTCAGGGCTGTGTGGACATTCAAATCTGATTTTTTCAAATCCGACCTGAGTCACTTTCATATGTGGTCCTAGATCGGATACGTGTCCGATTCGTGGCCACGTGACGCTCAAATCGGAATTTATGTGCTTTTTTTACACTGTGCGTATTGCATCGTTCAGCGTTACCATGGCAGCGGTGCTGAACAGAAGTTAAAGCCTGTAAACAGTGGAAAAGCAACATTTCAGGACACCGGTTCGGTCACATTAATGACAGATTTGAATCACTTACCTAAACGAGTGTGAACTGTCGTGTCAGAGATCGGATTTGAGGAATGAGGCTGAGACTTAACTTTTGAGAAGTGGAATAATATGTTTAGAGATTCTTTTGAAATCCTTGAAGATAATTAAGACTGTAATAAGGGCAATAATAACTGTAATAAGTGTTGATACACAAAATATTGAAAATTTTTATAGTCTCTTTAGTTGTCGAGTCTTCTGTGTAATTTGCATTACATTTTTCTTCTGCTTTTTTACTCTCCCCGAAGCTGACAAAGTGAATAACTTGTACTTGATGGCCACTTTTAAACGAAATAATTAATTTATTAATTAAGAGACCCTTATTAGTCCCACAACGGGGAAATTTCACGTCCGCATTTAACCCATCCATGAAGTGAAACACCACATACACACTAGTGAGCACACACACACTAGGGGGCAGTGAGCACACCTGCCTGGAGCGGTGGGCAAGCCAATTAGCAGCGCCTGGGGAGGCACTGGGAGCCACTGGGGGTTAGGTGTCTTGCTCAAGGGCACCTCAGTCATGTGCTGTCGGTTCTGGGGATCGAACCGGCGACCTTCCGGTCACGAGGCTGGTTCCCTAACCTCCAGCCCATGACTGCCCCCTACATAACCCAAAGGTCCTTCTGTAACTTTCGCAAAAGTACTGTATCTTCAGCACAGTGAACGTGCAGCAACCTTCAAATTAGATACAGCAGCTTTAGAGGAAACTTCATGATTATGATTTACTGCACTTCCCACTAAAACCACAAAATAAACATGATGACTACAGAAACTGGTATGAATGCTGCAATACTGATGAGACACACTGGACTGTAACGGGGCCAACAGTAACTTTATTAAACAGACAGGACACTGAAAGTCTCTTAGTCGTGGTCATTACTGTAACACCACAATTTTATTGATCATCCATAATAATATAGTATAAAAATGTACACAATCTCAAAAAAAAACTGACGCATGACCATCAGCACTATGGTTCATTAGCCTCGACTGTGAATTTGTTCACAGAACCAAAGTTCATCATTACTACGAAACAGAGGAGTCTTAACAATACTAGTACTAGACCAGTGTTGGCAGACAAAAAGCCGGTTATATCACTTGTATAAAAACAGACAAAAAATAAAATATCAAAACAAGGCTTCAAAGTGTTGATCCAGAATCATTACAAATAGAACATTGATTCAACGATTAATCAATGTATCGGCACATCCCTGCAGAGCACAGCACAGGCAGAAACGGCCATTTACACATCCCTGAAGACCAACACTGATCAATCTGAAAGCCCACAGAGATTTCCGAGGCCTGACCCCTACCTCCCTTCCCCCAAGAACGGGAGGTGATCAGATCAACCTGGATCTGCGGTCTCCATGGAGACTATTCTTAGACCCAGAGAAAAAGTGAGCAGCTCTTAAAGTGGGCTACGAAGCCGGAGGGTTTATGAAGAATCCTGTGTGGCCTATTTCAGCGCAGGCACGCACACCCGCCACACACAGTCAGATACGGACGAGGCTTTTCCAGAACGTTCCGATCCAAAAAGTTTCGGTCAGTGGGCCACGCGTAGAGGTCGCTCCATCCATCAGATGCAGCAATTTCAAGGCCTCTGGAACGCCACAATGAAACGCACCATAAATAGATAGAGCTTCACTTCTGAGAAGAGGGTACAAAGTGTGTGTGACGATAAACGGCACATTAAAGCAGTGCTGCGCGTCCCATCCACCTGCTCATCCCTGCCTTTTCTAAAAGTAAACACAGTTGCTATTTTTACTATGGCATTTGCTTTTAAAACAGTCTTTGATGACGATTAGTAAAATTTTCTCAGTATCATGCAACACACTCAGATCATGGACATGTGCATATTACCAGAGCTCATCCTTGCCTGACTCCAAATGGCATCCGCAAGCACAGAGCTGTTATTTTTAATGACTCGTTGAAAACAGTGAAATTTTCTGAGTATTACACACTCCGCTAGAATCAAGGGCATGTCTAAAGCGCCACCGCTCATCATACCCAACTGCAAGCAATAGCAATAGTTAATACTTTTTACATGGCATGTGCTTTTTAACCAAGCTTTGGGGAATAATAATCCAAAATATGTGGTGCAGCACAATCGAGATGTACAAAATACCACTGCTCAAACTTAAATAAGCACAGAGCTGCTATTATAAGATGCTATTTGCCGTTTAAAATGACTGAAATTTCCCCAACACTTTGCCCTTTACTAGAATCCAAATCATGTCCAAATGATCACTGCCCATCCTGACTAAATCCAAATGGTGTCTATAAGGACAAGGATGCAACTTTTAAACTAAACTTTGGTTAGAATTAGTAAAACCTTCCCAATTTCACACACTGCAGCTGAATCAAGGAGACGTCAAAACTGCCACTGCTCATCCTCAGCCGATTCCAAACGGTGTGTGTGAGCACGTGGTTGCTGTGTTTAATATGGCATATTGCTCTGAACTTCGATATCACGGACTGTAGCTGAATCAGATCCAAATAGTGCTTGCGAGCAAGGTGGTGCTGTACTTGATGCTTCTGAATCAAACTGTGGTGAAAACAAATGCACAACGTGCACCGCAGCACCATTAAAACCTCCGAATGTGGTCGACGAACACAGCGGTGCTATTCTCAGCACTGTATGTGATTCTGAACCAAACTTTGGTTAGAATTAGTGTGTTTATATTACACACAGCAGCTGAACCCATGAGATGTCGAAGCTGCCACCGCTCATCCTCAACTGAGTTCAGACAGTGGCTACCAGGGCGCTATTTTCAACACAGTATGTGGTTTCGAACCAAACTTTGGTTAGGATTAGTATGATTTTCTCACTGTTATGTGCAGCAGCTGAAGGAGCCAGATGTCAAAGCTGCCCCTGTTTATCCTCACCCGAGTTCAGACAGTGCCTACAAGCACAAGGATGCTATTATTGACACTGCATTTGCTTCGGATCCAAAATTTGGGTGGAATTAGTGAACTTTTCTTCATGTTTTAACATAAACATAATACAAACTCCTATACCTTCACAACCAACACAACAGCTGTAAGGCTACAAGCCATCTAATCACAGTCTGAATCAATGTGCTAGCTAATCTAACTCACCTCAGGCTGATCTCATTTCCTACCAGCCAAACACACACAAGCACAAACAGTAGCCAGCCAGGTTTCTTCGAGCAGATGTAAACATGGTCCACACGCGCCTTTTTCGTGCACAAGACATTTTAGACACACGTACGGCTCCTCTGTACTGATATTTCAGTTCATTTTACGCGAACAGTGGCTCTGTGCTGCTAACCTGACAGCCCATCGACACAACAGCAACAGCAAGTCGGTGTAGCATAAACCACCTAGCTAGCTTCCCGGCGCCTGTAGCCGTGCTTCTCGACTTTTCTCCCTTTTTTCACACCTTCGCTGCGCACTTCGACTAGCCTAACGTCGAAACGGCACACGGGCTCCATTAGAGCCGCTGCAGACGCGTTTAAACGCCAGACCGTCCGTTAGTATCGCACACAGACAGGCTAGTCGACGTTCACGGCGGGCCACGGCTCTGATCACGACACGGCGCCCAGCGCTTCCCCGCCTCGACTGGTACAGCGGTTTGGACTGAAAGCGAGGAACCCGAAAGCACGGGGCCTGTTAACAGCGCGGTCGGGCGCCAGTGTGTAGCCGGGAGGCTAACGGTCATGGCTGAAAGACGGCTAGCCGCACTGTGCGGTCGGTGCTAACTAGCGCTGGACTCGGCAGTGCCGCCTCACCATTCCGGCGGTCGGGCTGTCCTCGCCTCGGACACGACTTCACTCGAAGGAGAAGAGAAGAGAGGCCTTTTCCGGGGAACGTCGCCGCTTCTGGTACCGTCTCTCCGACCTGTCGGCTGGTATTTCGGGACCTGAGTCGAGGGATGACGGATTCACTGCGGTAGGCTCGGGAGATCCGCAGCGCAGCGAGGGGGGAACAGCCAGCAGAGTGGGCAGAGCAGGGAGGAGCGAGGGGGTGCGGGGGGGCAGGGGGAGGGGCGTTAGTACAGCACATCCGGGGATTTATCTCTCAGTGTGCGCGCCTGCTCAACGTAGTCAACAGTAGTGTACGTGTGTGTGTGTGTGTGTGTGTGTGTGTGTGTGTGTGTGTTAATGTTGAAAGGTTTGGCTGCTTCGCACGTTTCTGTTTGACTTACTATGTCGAAAGAATTACATATTTTAGTAAAATCGTGACTTACTGTGAGGAAATAATGACATTTTCTCAAATTTCCGACTCTCCCCTTTGATATAATGGTGTATTTTCTTAAAATCGTGACTTACTGTGAGGACATAATGACATTTTCTCAAATTTCCGACTCTCCCCTTTGATTTAATGGTGTATTTTCTTAAAATCGTGACTTACTGTGAGGAAATAATGACATTTTCTCAAACTTTTGACTCAACGTCAAAATATTGATATATTTAGACAGCAGTCACCCAGCACACTGCCTGTTCACCATCCTGCCATCAGGCAGGAGATTTCGCAGCATACAGGCTAGAACAACCTGCTTAATGAACAGTTTCTACCCACAGGCTGTCGGGCTTCAGAACTGGTCCTTCTCCAGTTACCATTTCACTCAGTCATTTTTTTGGCATTATTATTATTATTATTATTATTATTATTATTATTATTACGGTATCATATCATCTCTGCTATGAGCAATAACACTTTAAAACTAAGTCACTTTAAATAACAATAACACAGAGTCACTTAAGTCACTTTAAAATGTGTATTCTCTCTATATTTTGTGTATATTTCTATATATTTGTGTATATTTTCTCTAGATTTTGTGTATATTTAATATATTCCAATTTGTTTTTTTAATATATATTTTACTTTACTTATTTACTTTCTGCAGAGTGATTAGCTGAGCCTCACCACAAGCATTTCAATGCATAAATGTCCTGACGTTGTGCAAATCACAAATAAACTTGAAACCTGAAACTTTTCTCAAATCTATTGACTGAAGATCACTTTTCACATCATGTTGTTTAGTATCTCGAAATAATGACTTATCATGAAATCATTAGGTTTTTGAAAATTAATAACTCATTGTTTTGAGATAGTAAGTAAAATACCGCAGAAAATAAGTCACTATTTGAGACTACATCAAAATTTGGAGGAGGAAAAAGTCCATTTTTTTCTCCTCTGCCTGGTGGAAATGAGCTTTCGTAGGGTTTGAGTCAGGCAGAGAAAATATAGCGACATTAACGTTGTGTGAGCACAGACTCTGTCTAGAGTCATTATTTAACAAAGTCTTAGACGAGCAATATTGTCAATATATAATATCACAGTCAACAAAATATTAACATATTACAAAGTATAAGCAATTTACCAAAAAAAAAAAAAAACAGCAGGAAAATCACAGTAAAATATATAAATAACATAATTGCATTTTATAATGGCAAATAACATAAATGCATCCAATCAGCTACTTCTTATAATGTTCTGTTCTGATTACTGTTAAAAACATCCTTGGCCGTTTTTAACAGCCTCTAGTAAATCTAACATGCAGGTGATGATCAAAAGTACTTGTGTCTTGTGATGATTGCTCACCCCTAGTTTAGTACATGATGAACACTGTTATGCACATCAAATATAATGGGGTGGGTGTGTGTTGAAAAGGTTCTTCATGAGGCTCAATGGGTTTAAATATTAAACCATTTAAATACAATAACCCCTTTAGTACTATCCAAATTATTTTGCACTTTTTCCTGTAGCCTGAAAACAACAGAGCCATGTTATTTGCTTATATTATTTTTTAAAGAACTCCTAAACCTGTTGTTGAGTAGTGACGCCAGTGGTGTAGATATCCCACAACCATAACCATAACCAAAGGGCTGCAGACCTGCAGATTCATATTCTTCAATAAATTGTTGAATGAACTTAATATGTCACACATTTGCTTTTAACCAATCAGAGTCAACATACACAGGTTTTGTTACATCGATATAAAATACAGTTGCAAATAATATCAGCAAATTTTCAGTTTGGAAGTCAAAGAACCACCTTGACTCATTATTTTCAAGTACAGAAAGTGTACAATATTTGTCAAAACTCCATGACAGTAGTAGTAGCTCCCTGTTTAAGACCTCATTGCACATTTTTGTGATTCTGCCTGTTCTGTCACGCATGATTTAACCCATAAGGGGAGTATTAATCCCTTGATAAATGTCCAGTCTAAGTTTGCTGTGGGGTCCCCTTGCAGGTCTGCATTCACTCCTAAATGGTTCTTGGCTTGGGTGTATGGTTCTTGGAAAACAACACAATCATTGATATAGAACCTTTACATTTTGTGGAGATTTAAAGAGGTATTTAACACTCACAAATGATTCTATACAAAAACGCCAAAAACGTCCACTTAAAGGTCCTTTAGGGTACCAAAGGTGCTTATTTTATGATGCTGCATCTTCACTGTTCAGTGTGTGGGACTGTGGGATTTGGGACTACTGTTCAGACAGGCCTGTGGGCTCAACCTAATGAAGCCCTATGATCTTCTCATAGCCCGGAACTGTGCATAAGTGTACATTGCTTATCATTTGTTAAACCTGCTATACAACCCTAATTCCAATGAAGTTGGGACGTTGTGTAAAACATAAATAAAAACAGAATACGATGATTTGCAAATCCTTTTCAACCTATATTCAGTTGAATTCACTACAAAGACAAGATATTTAATGTTAAAATGGATAAACTTTATTGTTTTTTGCAAATATTCACTCATTTTGAGTTTGATGCCTGTAACAGGTTCCAAAGAAGGCGGCACTGCATTAAAAACCCACATCTTTCTGTAACGGATATTCCCACATGGGCTCAGGAGTGTGGGTACTAGACTGGCCTGCCTGCAGTCCAGACCCGTCTCCCATTGAAAATGTGTGGAGCATTATGAAGCACAAAATACGACAACGGAGACTGTTGAGCAACTGAAGTTGTACATCAAGCAAGAATGGGAAACAATTCCACCTACAAAGCTTCAACAATCAGTGTCCTCAGTTCCCAAACGCTTACTGAGTGCTGTTAAAAGGAAAGGTGATGTAACACAGTGGTAAACATGCCCCTGTCCCAACTTCTTTGGAACGTGTTGCAGGCATCAAATTCAAAATGAGTGAATATTTGCAAAAAACAATAAAGTTTATCTGTTTGAACATTAAATATCTTGTCTTTGTAGTGTATTCAGTTGAATATAGGTTGAAGAGGATTTGCAAATCATTGTATATTCAATATTCCTGCCCAGATGGGCAGTAGTTACTATAGATCAGAGGCCTTTAAAATCAGGCCTTGAATCCTAACTTGTAATGGAAGCTAATGTAACAAGATTTTTTTCCAATTAATTGTAGACCATTTGTGTTGGTCCATTCTTCATAAAATATTAACATAATACAAAATGTAACTGTAAAAGTTTTTCAATTATTCAGAAAAGTGAAAAAAAGGTTTTGGGTGAAGGTGACAGTAAATTGATAATAATAAATAAATAAATATGTTTTCTTTAGGAAGGCAGGATACACCCTGGACAGGTCGCCAGTCCATCACAGGGCAGGGCGGAAGGCTTGACCCTGACGGAGAAGCGGCTTAGAAAATGGATGGATGGATGGATGTTTTCTTTAGGAAATGTTTTGTCTTAAAACACTCTGCATGTACTTCTCCAATAGGAATGAATTTAAAAATGTTGGATGATAAAATGGGTGCTTCGGATGTGCGGTTCCTATCGCCACTACTGTGAGCGATTTCGAATTTATGTCTCTCTAGCATTTCACATCAAACCACTCTGAATGACATGCCTACATTTTAATGAATAATTATAGGCAAATCTTTCAAAAATCAGTGGAGTTCTCTTTTAAGTACCTGTGATTAAAAGTTGACTGAAAACTGGATTCAAGGTCCAGATCTGAGGACCTCTGCTGTATACAGTTTCCCACTATCCATTTCATTATTATCTACTTCCAAATTTCAATAACATAAATGTGTTTCCATGTTATTTTTCTTCCTGATGGCATTGCAGTGTTTTATTAATGGTGTATCATCACTGTCATATCAAAATCTTTAAGTTTTTAAAACTTGATTTCGTAACAGCAGCTGCCTTTTACATTGTGTGAACATTTCATGGGTAACGGACAAATACAAACGGTCCAAAATGTCTTAAAACTACTAAAAATATGTTTAGTACTAAATTGATATTGAGGTACATTAAAACTTTTCCTCTTTAGTAAAATGACCATGTGGTAATGGTAAAGGTTTTATTCTGACTATGACAATATTATGGGTATTGAAACACAGAGACCTTTTAAGCATTACAGCCTTTTTATCTTACAAAAGAAGTCAACGGTTTGGCTCAGAGTCACACAGCAATTTCATAAATTAAAAAAATCTGACACTCACAGAGAAAAAATACACAATCACCACACAAGCCAATATAATAAAAAGCATGAATACAAGCAATAAGTCATGAGATCCTTCAGTAAACTCAGAATTAAAGGCCCACTTCAACTTTGCTGCCATTTAATCTAGATTTCCTTTTACTTTAGAGGCGTTTCTCTACAAACAGCCTTCTTTCCCAACTACAACGTCCCATAATTTTAGCAGCACCCATAATGATCCTTCTTCTTCAACTCAAATTAGTGAGAACGTATGTCAAGCTTGTTATGGAAGAACATAACATTTTAACCATGAAGCACAAACTTAAACACATCTGTAGTCTGTGATTACAGTAAATCAGATGAATTCATCACTAATTAACACAAATACAAGCGCAGCGGACCTTCAATTCCTCGTCACTGTTCCTGGCATGAAGAGGTAGGCAACTTAAAAAAAGCACTGAAGAAGCGATTAACATCTATAAAAACAAAAAGAATCCGGAAACATGTCAAACACTCTTTCACACAATAAATACACACACCGTCCACTAATAAATAATGACCAGTGCTAGTCCCAGAAGAACATTACAATGTCCACTGACCGGTCTTTATCATATTACTTCAATAAACCGTTTCAAATGTATAGGTATATGCAGACAGCACCCGTCATGAGCGAGCATTATTGAGCGCTGCCCTTAGTACAGCTAAAATACTGGAGTTACTGCATGCCTACAGTAAGGCTTTATGCTGAAAAGAAGTTTTATTGTAATGGTAACCAAGACAGGACAGAAAATGTACTGTGTAATTTTGGGTGGCTGTAATTAGTCCAAAATCAGTTAATAGTCCCTCCTCTAGGCCTTTTCTGGGTAGCTGTACTACTAGCTATGGTTAATGGGCCTACCTGACCAATCAGTGTTCTGCCTCCAAAAGCATCATCTTGCGGTAAGTGTTGCAAAGTTGAATTAGCTTTAGAGAAGATTGGTAAAGATCCCATTAAAGTGAATGAATTTAGGAGTTTAGACTGGCTACACAGCACTAGCTTCGCTAAGCTAAGCTGAACTATGTTGTTCTAATTGAAACTAGACAGGTACGAAACATTCACCATCATGCTAATGTTAGCTTGGAAAAAACAAAACAAACTTAGAACTCAGTTTTGTCAAAATATAGAATGAATTATTTGAAATTATATTCAGGATGTGCCAGGACGAATCGAATGCCATCAAGCTAGCATTCGTTGTGCTTTCCAACCTGCCGAGTTTCGAATAACTACAACAACATAGCCAAGCAAGAAATGTAGACCCAAACCTAACTGGTTAAGGCTCATCCAACCTAGCAACAGTTGCTGTTGTGGGCGGGGCATGGAGAGGTCAATTCACTATACATCTGCCAAGCAGACAGTGAGGGAGGTCAGTGCACATAAATATATCACACAGTTCAGGTATCCAGTATGTTCTGGGGTTACCTGAGGTTTGTTATGTGTTGTGTCGATGCTCGTAGGAAAGGGCCCAGCCACACAGAAGAGTTGCAGTGCAATTAGAACATCATTGGTAGAGCGAGTATCTCTTCAAACACTCCAACAGTTAAAATGATTGTAACGCTATGAACTCTTTCAACCCCTTAAACCCTAAGAGTCTGTATGGGCTCGCGCTTCAGTTCATATTATATCTTCTTTCTGTATGCATCTCCAAAACGGACACTTTGCAGGAGGCTTTGCACTCATCATTATATTTTCACACGATGTAAGGAGCAGCTGACATTTCAAATTGGGTGAAAATTGCAAGTATGGAGGGTTTTTTTGGTTCTGTCTGTGATCTTAAATATCAGCTTCTCTGATAATGCCTCTTAAAATGTATAACTGAACGACAAACTTAGGGTTCGAGGGGTTAAAACTGTGGTCCCTGATTGACTAATAACGTGTAAAAAGATCTTCATGCATAATCAATTACACAAAAAACAGCGTTCTTTCGTTCAGTGGTGTACAGAGCTGATCCCATAGACTGAAGGCCCTCTTCTCTTTCTGTTAAAGGAACATCTCAGGCAGAAATGCTAACACGCTAACAGGAATGGAAATTGGCATTCACCGGTTAGCATTATAGGAATTTCTCGTGCTAACAGGTCCCACATTTTAACCCCGCTGTCAGCAGTGTTAGCATCTTTGGCCAAAACTTTCCTTTAAAAAAAAACAGAACCCTCCGTCCAGTACATAAACTGCCCAGTGATGGTTACTGTCCACACAGGTGTCGTGCTGCTGTGCTCCAGCCAGTTATTGCTAGGATGGCTGCCTCTTACTGGAAGACCTCCTTGTTGATCCACATCAGGCTGCGCGTCTCGTTGGGCTTCACCTCGTAGTCGATGCAGGTGAATTTGTTGCCGTACTGACAGTGTTCACGCTTGTAGTAGTTGTAGTACTTCACCTGCCACACTGTTTCAAAGACTCCTGCGTCCTTGAACTAAGAAGACATCAACGCCGTGTTATTTATGTGCTGTGTTTGAGAGCTAAAGGCTCTTCTTTACTTTTCTACGCTGTTCTATTTTGCTGTATGTAGACAGACAATGTGTTAAATGCAAATAACATCCTAACATGACAAATCTATAGAAACAAAAACGCAGATAATCTTTACTGCTGGGATGCTCGAATGCTTTTGTGCAGCGGTTTGTAATTTATCAAATCAAGCTGCCTGAAAGAAATGCTTTAGGTCAGACGATTGTATTAACAGACCACACACTTGAAAAGATGGTTCTTCAAAAGGTTCCTTAGCAAAGGCCATGCTTCTATTCAGAACCATGGGTTCTATATGCAACCATTTCATGCTTAAATGGATCTTTACATGGCGAAATGCTTCTTCAGATTGATGAAGAATGAGCTGTATTTGGTTCTGTATGGAACCTTTTTGAAAATGGTTCTGTACACCAAAAAGGGTTCTGCTACTGTTACGATGTCAAGCTTGTAGCAGTAGAAGAAACCTATTTGGTGCTACATAGAATCACTTTCACTCAAGGTTCTAAACAGAACCATTGCCTTTAACAAAGAACCCTTGAAGAACCGCCTTTTTTTAAGGGTGTATACACATTTTTACGCTAATAAAGCCGCTTCATTTCATCTTTTTCATTTTGTTTACACCGAAATCCAAAGCCATAACATTACACAGCATTTAAACTGCGAGTGACCCTGATGTCTTCACTATGTTACGTTAGCACTACTGGCATTATACTGGATTTTGATGTCAGCTCTAGTTTAAATACAGGCATTTTAACATTGTAACAGGGCTGTAAGTGTCATATTCTGTACTTTGTAAGTTGCAGTATTACACAACTCTTTCTTTGAAGGTGTGAACTCAATGTCTGTCTTTTATTATGGGATAGTGTAGTGGTTAACACCTCTGCCTTCTACACTGTAGACTGGGGTTCAATCCCCACCTGGGCAAACACCCTACACTATACCAATAAGAGTCCTTGGGCAAGACTCCTAACACCGCCTTGGCCTACCTGTGTAAACTGATCAAACTGTAAGTCGCTCTGGATAAGAGCGTCAGCCAAATGCCTTAAATGTAAATGTATTATTGGAGCATTGGCTTGTTGGTCTGTAAGCTTTCTGCTGACCTGCTCAGGCTTCTCTATTTAGGGCAGAATGTATCCAATTGTAAAGAGAATATAAAGTGTAAACCAGTTAAAGAGGGTCTATTAGCAGCAACCAGGGGTGTTCAACTAGCAATGTTTCATCTGGATGCATTTTATGAAGAACAGATTTCAACGATAACAACAAGGCTTTTCAAGGAGTCGTTATGAAGCCCCGCTGTGGTTTCTCGAGTGGTAGATGCTTCTAAGCTTGCTGTTTTTTGTCATTGAAACAGAAAGATGCTGGAAGTAATGACTCTAACCTGCCAGTACAGAATGCAGATCAAATGCCAGTGTAATTATTAATGTATGTAATTACGTAACTAAACAGAACGGCATTTAACTCTAAGGGTTAAGCTTTGAAACAGCATTGAAACCTGCAGGGGTGGGATTTTTTTGGAAATCATCAAGAAAGCATACATTTCTGTGCAGCTAAATCCTTGGCGTTTAAAGGGGCTTTCTGACCTAAAACTGCCGCTTAATATGTTATTTCTCTTGATCTATAATATCTTGTAGCACAGCAATGTATCCCCTAACATCATCAATATGATAGAATTCATCTTTTTTGTATTGCTGTCCATCAACGTCCTCTCACTACAATACCCAGCATGCATTGTGCAAATACATCATGCAAACATTGGGAATCCCCACCCTGACTGCAACAAAGACATCCACGAATTTAAAGGATAACAGATGTGATATTTGGCCTCCTAAACTCTTACAAAAGATGCTTATCCAAGGGTTCTTTAGTAAAGGCAATGGTTCTCTATAAAACCATGAACCCTCTAAGAACCTTTTGCATGCCTATGATGTCAACCCCTTTGTAACCTGTGCAGATGATCTTGGTTCTGTAGATAATAGTAGATTAGATAATAATTCTGTAGTAGTAATTTGCTATGTAGGGATTGAGGGGTCAATCTGAGACACTAATACAGAACAGAATAATGTTTATATGCATTAACACTGTACACTCTAACGCTGTAATTGCAATCACAAGTTGCTAATTTTCCTGCTTCCGTACTTTAAAAAAGTTGAGTGGGAGGCTTTATCTGCCGCAGTGACAATCATTAAGAGCTGTGAACCAAACTGATGAACTCTCACAGTGTCGAATGATGAATGATGAATTCTCAGCGTTCATTTCACCCTCAAAGTGTTTGTTTGTGCCCAAATATCCTAAATATATAGCACTTAAATATATTTAAATGTGGCACTGCTGGTCCTTTTTTGTCTGTTCCAACTTATTAGATATCAGAAAAAAATAAATATTGCGGTATTTTGTGTATCATGAAAATATTGTGATATTATGATTGTCCCATATCGCCCACCCTACTGCGATACACATTTCGCCACAAGTTGCAGAAAAACCATGCTTTCCATTTTAGCCATGCTTTTGCCATTGTTTGATATTAAAATAATCAGGAAAAAGTCAGCGGAGAAGACTCCAACGTGCCCTGACAGAATCTAAATCAAACCAAAGCGTAATGATTTATGTGACTAAGTATGTAATTAATTATGTAATCACATCAGTTTTAATTGTACAGTAAAATAACAGGAACTACTTTACAAGTTGAGCTCGAAAACACCATTTTAAAAGCAGCAGGAGTGTTTTTTAAAATGTACTTAAAACAAATGTTTAATACAAGTGCGAACATTTATAAGACTGTTAGAGCAGTTGGCCTTTTGGTCATTATAGATAAATTACATGCTGTTGATTTGTGGTGCATTTTGCATTACAGAAAACGGGGCTGGGCCCACGCTGGTCTTCTACATATGACATGCATGCTATGCAGCGAACTAGGATAGTTTCTTCGTTTGGTCACCTAGGGGTGGGCAACATAGCCATAATATTTAAGGGACGTTTTCACGATACATGTCGTGATATTTTGATAGACTGCACTAGCATGGCTACATTTTAAAACGTGCCATCAAAATCCTGTACAATGATTTCTATGCAACATTTCACATACTGTGCTGCACAGCAACCACTTAAACAGGCCTAATTAGTCTCTCTTTGTAATGAAACATGCAGCTGGTCACTGCTGTACTGACAGCATCCACTATATTCTCAAAGAAGCGTATTGTTGATCACGATAATGATAAAATATCATCAAATTGCCCCTAAAAATGGCTAGAATCGCAGTTACTTCCATACACTCCCAGAAAAAAGGCTTGAAACGGTCACTGCGGCAGTACCCACTGGCGTGGGACCCTCAAGAGTACATCTCAGTACCATCTCAGGAACATAACTGTATCATAATCCATTGAACTGATATTTTCTAAGTTGTACTGACTCCACACCCTGCCTCGTCTCCAGGCTTTTTATTCTATTGTTCTATTATAAAACATTAGGTTATATAAAAGGTATGAAGATGTATTTTCCACTGGGAGGCCCTTATTTAATGTACACAAGTGACCTCAAAACCACTGCTGTACCTGTGAGGGAACATGCACACTGCTTGTACCTTGATGGACGAAACCAGTGCACGGTCAGTTTGAGACGCAGCCTATGAACGATGGCTCACCTGTATGGAGACCTGCACAGGCTGCCGGTCACCGCTTTTGGTGTGCGGAACTCCCTCCGTGTCGTAAAACCCATAGTACACGACCGATTCGTCGTCTTTGGACTGCTGCTCCAGAGGAAAGCTGTTTGGGCCGATTCCCATAGAGCTGAAAAGGCCAAGAGGACAAGATCATCAATGGTCAGTTGATAAAGCTGCCTGTCTCTTACTACCTGTCTGTACTAGTGGGACATCGGGAGCGTGGGGTACTATGGGACATGCAGGTTATCGACTCTGAATGTGTTATTCAATGTTTTTTAGTATATAATGCAGTAAACGGGCGTATAATACAGAGGGCATGTTTATAACATTCACTAGTTAACATCAGACTGGTGTGAACAGGAGGCCCTGTGTCAGATCTGTGCCTGAATACACCCTAAACGCAGAATGTGCAGTGGAACTGGTTACACAGCCTCAACGCCTTGACCACATTTTCTTCACCAGATACAGAAGATAAACCGCATGGTTATCGCATTTCTGCCCTGATACCCTGCCCTCCACACACAGCTGCCCTCACCACTCCCTGCCTCTCACTCCCTGTGCCGAGTGTGAATGAAAGCGCTCTGCAGGCCAAAGGCGCGGGCGCCGTTTCTACCACAGCTAACAGCGCGTTATTCGGGACGGACAGCAGTCCAGCTCGGTCCTTACGTGGCCTCCGCCTTGCCCGGTTTCATCACCACCTCGATTTTGTATTTCGACCCCGTCAGCAGTTTTATCGTCCTCGTCTGTCCGAACCGCGACCCGTCCGCTTTGAAGAACACGGGGCCGTCGTTGGGCTCCAGCTTTAAAGACACCGAGATGTTTATTACGGGCGGAACGTCGGCCATGGCTGAAAACAGCAGAATGAATGAATGAATGAAATGAATAAATAAATGTCCGTTGGCTGTTTCTGTCCTGGGCTTCCTGCAATTAAAGGGATGGTGGACAGTCCCAGGAAGCAACGCTAGAGGATGGAGGATTTTTATTTGTTTTCCCCACCTGTATTCGGACAGGTCCCGCCTCCTGCGCTCGGATTCCCTAATATGATTGGCTAGAATAGGCCTGACTTGGCTACGATTGGCTAATACAATTGGCTAGGATTGGCTAGACATTGCTAGCCGGATTAGCTAGTAAGCTTGGCTAGACTGGGCTTGGTTTGAGTGTGAATGTCCAGTGGGATCAGCTTTTAGGACTGGGCTTGGTTTGAGTGTGAATGTTCAGTGGGATCAGCTTTTAGGACTGGGCTTGGTTTGAGTGTGAATGTTCAGTGGGATCAGCTTTTAGGACTGGGCTTGGTTTCAGTGTGAATGTTCAGTGGGATCAGCTTTTAGGACTGGGCTTGGTTTGAGTGTGAATGTTCAGTGGGATCAGCTTTTAGGACTGGGCTTGGTTTGAGTGTGAATGTTCAGTGGGATCAGCTTTTAGGACTGGGCTTGGTTTGAGTATGAATGTTCAGTGGGATCAGCTAGTAGGACTGGGCTTGGTTTGAGTATGAATGTCCAGTGGGATCAGCTTTTAGGACTGGGCTTGGTTTGAGTGTGAATGTTCAGTGGGATCAGCTTTTAGGACTGGGCTTGGTTTGAGTGTGAATGTTCAGTGGGATCAGCTTTTAGGACTGGGCTTGGTTTGAGTGTGAATGTTCAGTGGGATCAGCTTTTAGGACTGGGCTTGGTTTGAGTGTGAATGTTCAGTGGGATCAGCTTTTAGGACTGGGCTTGGTTTGAGTGTGAATGTCCAGTGGGATCAGCTTTTAGGACTGGGCTTGGTTTCAGTGTGAATGTTCAGTGGGATCAGCTTTTAGGACTGGGCTTGGTTTGAGTATGAATGTTCAGTGGGATCAGCTTTTAGGACTGGGCTTGGTTTGAGTATGAATGTTCAGCTTTTAGGACTGGGCTTGGTTTGAGTATGAATGTTCAGTGGGATCAGCTTTTAGGACTGGGCTTGGTTTGAGTGTGAATGTTCAGTGGGATCAGCTTTTAGGACTGGGCTTGGTTTGAGTATGAATGTCCAGTGGGATCAGCTTTTAGGACTGGGCTTGGTTTGAGTGTGAATGTTCAGTGGGATCAGCTTTTAGGACTGGGCTTGGTTTGAGTATGAATGTCCAGTGGGATCAGCTTTTAGGACTGGGCTTGGTTTGAGTGTGAATGTTCAGTGGGATCAGCTTTTAGGACTGGGCTTGGTTTGAGTGTGAATGTCCAGTGGGATCAGCTTTTAGGACTGGGCTTGGTTTGAGTGTGAATGTTCAGTGGGATCAGCTTTTAGGACTGGGCTTGGTTTGAGTGTGAATGTTCAGTGGGATCAGCTAGTAGGACTGGGCTTGGTTTGACTATGAATGTTCAGTGGGATCGGCTTTTAGGACTGGGCTTGGTTTGAGTGTGAATGTTCAGTGGGATCAGCTTTTAGGACTGGGCTTGGTTTGAGTATGAATGTTCAGTGGGATCAGCTTTTAGGACTGGGCTTGGTTTGAGTGTGAATGTTCAGTGGGATCAGCTTTTAGGACTGGGCTTGGTTTGAGTATGAATGTACAGTGGGATCAGCTAGTAGGACTGGGCTTGGTTTGAGTGTGAATGTACAGTGGGATCAGCTAGTAGGACTGGGCTTGGTTTCAGTGTGAATGTTCAGTGGGATCAGCTAGTAGGACTGGGCTTGGTTTCAGTGTGAATGTTCAGTGGGATCAGCTTTTAGGACTGGGCTTGTTTTGAGTATGAATGTTCAGCTTTTAGGACTGGGCTTGGTTTGAGTATGAATGTCCAGTGGGATCAGCTTTTAGGACTGGGCTTGGTTTGAGTATGAATGTCCAGTGGGATCAGCTTTTAGGACTGGGCTTGGTTTGAGTATGAATGTCCAGTGGGATCAGCTTTTAGGACTGGGCTTGGTTTGAGTGTGAATGTTCAGTGGGATCAGCTTTTAGGACTGGGCTTGGTTTGAGTGTGAATGTTCAGTGGGATCAGCTTTTAGGACTGGGCTTGGTTTGAGTGTGAATGTTCAGTGGGATCAGCTTTTAGGACTGGGCTTGGTTTGAGTATGAATGTTCAGTGGGATCAGCTAGTAGGACTGGGCTTGGTTTGAGTATGAATGTTCAGTGGGATCAGCTTTTAGGACTGGGCTTGGTTTGAGTGTGAATGTTCAGTGGGATCAGCTTTTAGGACTGGGCTTGGTTTGAGTGTGAATGTTCAGTGTGATCAGCTTTTAGGACTGGGCTTGGTTTGAGTATGAATGTCCAGTGGCCTCAGCTTTTAGGACTGGGCTTGGTTTGAGTATGAATGTCCAGTGGGATCAGTTTTTAGGACTGGGCTTGGTTTCAGTGTGAATGTTCAGTGGGATCAGCTAGTAGGACTGGGCTTGGTTTGAGTATGAATGTCCAGTGGGATCAGCTTTTAGGACTGGGCTTGGTTTGAGTATGAATGTTCAGTGGGATCAGCTGAGAATGATCCATCCCCAAATAATCGGCCAATCGCAGCTCAGGAGGCGCTCTAGCATTAGCCAATCGCAGCTCAGGATGTGCTCTAGCATTGGCCAATCACAGCTCAGGATGCGCTCTAATATTGACGAATCGCAGCCGGAGGCGGGTTCTGTCTGAATACGGGTGGGAATAAAAATAACGCAGAGTCTGCTGTGACGCGTTCACGAGTCGACATCAGCTACACGGTGGAAAGGGACGTCTTGAGATGATGTTAAACGGGTAACGCAGCGTTTCTCCGCCCAGCAGTCCACCTGCTCCACAGTATAGTGTTTTCCTGCTGGAGCACATCTGATTAACTCCATAATGTCTCGGTCATTAGCTACTGAGGTGGCAGAGCAGCAGAGAAACAGGTAAAACTCTTTACCTGGACTGGAGCTGGAGAAACACTGCAGCTTCTGCAGATCCTGCTACTCATCACAAGAGCAGCTTAGCAGAGCCTGAACCACCCAGGCAGACCAGTAAATACATTTCATTTCTACAGCTTTGATAAAGATCTGGTACATTTTTACACATTTCTTATGTTTCTATAGGTTTGTTAGAAATGTACGAATTCAGTAATAAACCCTATTTTGAAATGTTATAGACATTCTCCAATAAATTAACCCACTGTGGGCAATTATTAGCACAAAACTAGTGATTTAAATATTAGTCTCATTTCTCAGTCATTATGTGAAGAGCTCAGTATGTACAGTGTGATTTACAGCTTGCTGAAGACTTTAAAAATGCAGAACTGAAAAACTATTTGCTTTGAAATTCTGCAAGATTTCATGAGTTCACAATGAATAAACACGTCTGCACTCGAGTTATGGTTTAATTAAACATGGCTAGATTTTAAATGTTGGTTGATATTGGCATAATAGCCTAAATAACCCATGTAGTATTTTTTTCCACTATAAGCAAAAAGATACTCCATCAAAATAATAAGGGACGTAACTGATAAACCTCAGATAAGAACGTTTGGTCATCATATTTTACTAGATCTAGATGGCACATACAGAAAAAAATATTAAATAAAACACATGCTATGCTAAACAGCATAGCTCAGAAATATGTAACAGGTCATTTCATGTCCAACAAGAAATATGGCAAATATTACAGAAGATGAATACAAGTAAAACGGCTTAACTGCCATCAGGTGCTTCCCAGGTGCTGGTCTTTCAGTGTGCAGACCTTAGTGATGCAGGCTAAGTCAGTTTATATAGATACCAGCTGGTTATGCTTAAGCAAAAGCTTCAGTTGTCATGACGCTGTAGTTGACGTCAAGCTAATTAATGATATTTTTTGTAGAATAATACATTTTAGTTTTTATTTTAGCCTCACATCCTTTCCGATTTAAACAGCCTCTGTCTGCTACATCAGTACGCAGGCTCCATGGCCATTTATCCTGGTGTTCAGAGGCGACAGGCTCAGATGACGGCATCTATAGGACAAAGTGAGAAATGATTGGCAATTCTTAGTTTTGATGGAAATGAATGTAACATATGAAAGCTAAATTTTGCAAAACTAATGTTGAAAACTGACAAATATTGCATTTTTAAAAATTCATGTGCGCCCTCCAATAAACTGAAACACTGAGAAGGTACATGAGAGTCTGTAAGCAGTTAAACTTAATATTTAAAATGTGATTTACAGCATGCCGAGGCAAAGATGCAGAACTAAAAAAATAGCTTTAAACTGAAAATTTGCATGATTGCATAAATTCACAGTAAATGAAGCATAAACATGTGATTATGGTTTATGAAGTCATCTTAATTGTTGATGTTAACAAACACTCTAGTAGCATTAAATCAACCCTTGAAGCAGTTTTTCTACCATAAGCAATAAAGCTAGTCAAATCTTGCATGTTAGAAAGAACTGAGTAGAAGTTGCTGCTTAAATTTTTTTCCACAAAAGTCCATGATGTGACCTTCTAGGTCCAAGATGAGTTTGTGTGGAATATCCCTAACATGCAGGGATTCAAAGGATTCTAAAATAATGTGTTATTAACAGGAGTAAATACCTCCTGAAATAAGACACTTTCCAAACATCGACCCATCACTGCATATTCCAGTTTGCTTGCTTACCCCGAGTTCTGCAGCACCACCATATTACAAACCCAGTTCCAGCAGCCAAGAAGCCAATACAGGCAAGAGACGTCCAAACAGCGATTCCAGTGTGTTTTTCTCCAACTGCACAATAAAACATTATCATTTAAAATGTTTTCATTCTGGGTTTTACACAGATTGTGAGTCATTACTGTACAAGTCAGTAGAATTACTGAATATGATTTCACTGTTTTACCTTAAGAGTTAAAGAACTGAGTAGATTAAATGATTGTGTTTGACTTTTTTGTCAGAAATATTTGTTTCATTAGAGTGAGATATTCCACTGCCTATGCATATAAACACAGATTCATATAGATAGATAGATAGATAGATAGATAGATAGGCAGGCATTGAACCCAGGGTGCTGGAATTCTTCAGCACATCTTCAATCTGAGCTGCAGCCTGAAGAAAGTCCCAGTTATGTGGAAAACATCTTGTGTGGTTCCTGTCCCCAAGAAAAGGCAACCGACAGCACTGAATGATTATCGACCAGTTACACTGACATCCCGCTTAATGAAGACACTTGAAAGGCTGATGCTAGCTCATCTGAGAACTCTGGTCAAAACAGCTCTTGACCCTCTGCAGTTTGCATACCTGGATAACATTGGAGTGGATGATGCAGTTATCTACCTGCTGGACAGAAGGTACACTCACCTGGACACATCAGGCAGCACTGTGAGGATCACGTTCTTCAATTTCTCCAGTGCATTCAACACCTTACAGCCTTTGCTGTTAGGGAGAAACTACGGCTGATGCAGGTGAATGAATCATCTCATGAACAATGGATTATCTAACTGGACAACCTCAGTATCTGCGACTGCAGGGCTGTGTCTCAGACAAGGCTGTGTGCAGTGTTGGGGCACCCCAGGGGTTGCTGTGTTAGCTCCATTCCTGTTCAACCTGTACACCTCTGACTTCAGGTACAACACAGAGTCGTGTCATCTGCAGAAATTCTCAGATTAAGATTAAGTGACCATGGTTAGTCCCACAACGGGGAAATTTCACCTCCGCATTTAATTCATCCGTGAAGTAAAACACCACGTACACTGTAGTGAATAGACACACACCCACACACCCACACACCCTAGGGGGCAGTGAGCACACTTGCCCAGAGTGGTGGGCAGCCCAATCCGCGACGCCCGGGGTGCAGTTGGTGGTTAGGTGTCTTACTCAATGACACCTCAGTCATGTGCTGTCGGCGACCTTCTGGTCACGAGGCTGGTTCCCTAACTTCCAGCCCATGACTGCCCCTGACACAGCCATTGTGGGGTGCACAAGAAATGCTGGAGGCTGGCTCTGTTGTAGGATTCAACTTGAACTCTTTGGAGGTTGTAGCAGAACAGAGGACGCTCAACAAGCTGTTAGCCATCTTGGACCCTCTGTATGCTACACTGGATGAACGGAGAACCACATTCAGTGGCTGTCTGTTACGGTGTGTGTGTCTGTCTGTCTGTCTGTCTGTCTGTCTGTCTGTCTGTCTGTCTTTCTATTTATCTATCTCTACCACAAATGCGTACACCTCACAGTGAACATGTCCAAATTGTGCCCAGCTGTGTCGTTGACCCTCCCTGGTGTCATGTGACTTGTTAGAGTTACAGGGTTCCAGGTGTGAATGGGGAGCAGGGCTGTTAAATTTGGTGTTTTGGGTACAATTCGCTCATACTGGCCACTGGATATTCAACATGGCACCTCAGGGCAAAGAACTCTCTGAGGATGTGAGAAATAGAATTGTTGCTCTCCACAAAGACGCCAAGGCTGTAAGAAGATCACCCTGAAACTGAGCTACAGCAGAAGGGAACATGAATCCCAACACAGTAATGACTCCAAACACACCTCCAAGATGACAACTGCCTTGCTGAAGGTAAAGGTGATGGACTAGCCAAGTACGTCTCCAGACCTAAATAGTACTTTGTAGAGAAACTGACCATGTATATATAATGTTTGATGGTAAAATCTGAAAATGTACGTTTACTGTGGGGACTATTTTGCCTTACAGCACCGTTTGACCTAACTTTCTGGGAGGAGCTTCGAGAGGCATTAAACCAGTGATCTCCAACGTTCCTCCTGGAGAGCTACCTTCCTGCAGAGCCTAGTTCCAACTCCAGTTTGCCACACCTGCTCCAGCTAATCAACCACAATCCCTGATTGGCTGGATCATATTAACAGTTTAATTGCTCAGAAATTATGAAACGATGGAAATTCTCCTCAGGATGTGCAGGAGTCATCCTACCCCAGACTGTGGTGATGTTGTGTGCTACGCTGCTATGAAGCACTACACAGCTGTAGGTGTGTTTCCCTACATCCTCCTCTGGAACGGTCACACTCTTTCTGGTCTGGTATGTGCCGTCCTCGTTGGGCAGCACATCAGCGACTCCTCCATCCACAGGATGCAGATCCTGAACTGCCCGGGGGGAAAACCCTGTCATGTGACACGTGACCGTAATGGAGCCGGCCTTCTGTTTCTCAAAGATCCTGACTTCTGGAACTGGATAATGATTAAAATGGCTTAACCGTCCATAACATAAAATTGATTACATTACCACAACATATTGTTTTACTTAATGAATTACTTAAGAGAAAACAGTATAAAATGCTATAAAGTCGTTACAGAGTAATACTTATCTGACCATTTTGATGCGGACTCTAGGAGCATGCTTGAACATGTTAATGTGCTCCCAGCACAATGTTTTGAAGAAATTCATTAAAACATGGAGATTGACTTCATCTCTGTCCCTTTGATGTTTATAAACAACTGCTTCAGGAACTGCAGAAACAAATGTCTTTCTTTCAATATCAAAGCTTAGAAAGTCCTTTCCATTGAACGTGTGAGTTAGTGATGACTTGTGTGTTCCGTTTGGATAGGGGTAACAGCAGCCTGTTGACTGGTACATGTTACTGCCAGCCAAAGAGCCTAAAAATAGAAGACAAAGAGAGGAATGTTACTTTGGAAATAGCAAGGCTATATGTAGGGGTGGGTATTGTCTACCGACTGGCTGAAAGCCTTGCCTACACATTATTATGTATTAAAAGGCCCTGCATATATAATTTTTATCAAAAAAAAAAATGTAATTAATGATTAATATAAAACAGACAAATCTATAAAGTACTGTCAAAGATTGAATGAGATGTCATTTAGGTGTATATAGAATAAAAATAAATAAGTGCCAGTGATGAACCATAAGTATTAGACCTAGTTGTTGAGTTTGGGACATAAATGTCAAAAATAGAGGGAAAAACACTTATATTGCTTGTTTCTGATTATTTCTGCCAGCGAGATTTCTAGCACTATGGATTTTTTTGGCTGCTCTAGGTTACACGAACAGTTGAAGATTTCTCACACATTGGAAATCCATACAATATTGGCTGATTCCACTTTTTATGCTTATGGTGGTAGATAATCTTACATGTAAGGCTTTCAGTTGTCACACCTACTGGCCATTCCTTCATTCGGAGATCAGCTTCTCCGGAATATTGAGAGCTGACTCCTCCCACACTCACACACCTGCCTACAGTCTGCTCATCAGCCACCCTTTATGACCAGGACTCTCACTCTGCCTCCTTGCCAGGTATTGCCACTCTCAGTGACTTTATTAAGCCGTTATTCTGTGTTTTGATATTTTCTGTCTCTCTCTTTGCCTGTCTGTACTCTTTTTTTTATTCTGTGGATTTTTGTTCATTAAAGATTGTCTGCATTGCATCTCAAAACCCTGTTATACCCTGAGTGTTACATCGGTCCAGCTTCTGGGACAACTTTACCACGAAATATAAAAAGACATAAGAGTATTAGTATAATAAAAGTATTACAACGAGAGAGTATTAATACAGAGTTTAAGTACAGCAATCATGATGATTATGTTGAGTAAAAATGAACTAAACATCTACAGGCCATGTGAATATAAGATTTTGTTAAACAGTGTTTGGCTCTGATGGTTCCACTGGAGTCAGGGAAATGGTACAGGACAGTGAAAGGGTCGCGGCAAGTTTATGTCGGGGTTTTTGAAGAAATATGCCCTTAAATCACCTTTTAGTAAAAGTTTTGTAATAATCATTAACTTAGAAATGATTAAAGGCAGAGTTATAAACACTAAACTGAGGCAGACAGGCCTATAAGCATTTAACTGAGGCAGGCAGACAGGGACCGGAAAAAGCAGGCCCGATATTTCCATATATGGGATAACGTGAAATCCATTCCAGACACAAAGCAGGGTAGTGTAATGAAAGCAGCCATTGTGGTAGGAAAAACACCTCGAAGGTCAGAAAGAGTGAGAAACTGCCTTTACAGTAGAAGTTAGCTGGGAATAGGACAGCTAGCTGATAAGGGCTGGTAAGAACCGGTCTTTGAGCCAAATTAATAGGAAAGTGTTACAAACAACGGACACAGGGAGGACAGGGAGGCCTGATAAAACAAGGCAGAGAAAATTCATTAAAAAACATCTTGAGCTGGGTGAGAAATAAGGGTTCCTAAGAAAGCTAGAAAAAACAGCTCTATTGGTATCCAAGGTGATTTCAGGATAATAGGTGAAAAATAGGTGGAGCGATGATCTCACCCCTGGGAGGGGTGATAAGGTTGCTCATCTTTGGGTGTAAGATGTAATGTGTTTGACGTGTCTGCACATTTTGGCTTTCGGGCGCCATTTTGTCACAATTTTGAACCGAACCGGCAGCTGAACTTTGGCTTTTCCATCTGACTTTGACTTTTTTTCAAGATCAAGTCTTCACTTTTCTTTAGCTTTTGCAAGAAAGCTTTTTCAATCCTTTTAATTAGCTACTTTTTTAATTAGAGAACAGATTAAATTAAAACCAAAACTTTTAAAAAAATTAATTAGTAACGTTTTTCCACATCGTCGGGTACTTCAGAGGGGAGGACGGGGAGCTCTTTGGTCCCGGCATTCACAAGGCTTTGATGCAGCTGGGTCATTCTTGATCTCTGTCATTCACAAAACAAAACACGGAGACTGCCCTGAAACTCAGTATTGTCAGCATATCAGGAATATAAAGTGTTATCTCTGGCTATTTCCTTGGGCTTGAATAGGGAAGTGTCAGGTCACCATTGTTTCTGGGCAAGTTTCACTTGTGTGAATACAGTAATGGAATGGGCTTGAAGACGGCTTGAAGTATTGAATTCAGCAGTAAATGTAGTTCTTTGAAAATCTCTGCGTGAAACACTCTGGAAAGTTGGGCAGTTGTGGGCTGAAGGTTAGGGAACTGGCCCTGTGACCGGAAGGTTTGATCCACAGAGCCGACAGTCCATGACTGAGGTCTCCTTGAGCAAGACACCTAACCCCCAACTGCTCCCCGGGTGCCGTGGATAGGGCTGCCCACCGCTCCGGGTAAGTGTGCTCACTGCCCCCTAGTGTGTGTGTATTCACTAGTGTGTAAAAACAAGAAATAATAATGGCCTGGTGCTGATACGCAATACAGAACAGGTATGCTAATAAATATTCATGCCTACTTCCTATATAAAGATGGTTACTTATTACTACGTTATTGGTGGCTTTAATAAAAAATGCATCCACGTTGAGAATCCAGCAACTCCACAGCCTATTTTCTGACATTACATGACAGTTTTCCATTCACTGATCCAAGCCTTGGATGACCAGTGATGCCACTGGTGATGCCCTGCTAAATAATATTGTGGAGATAATGGTGACAATGCATCATGGGGAATGGGCGTTCTATTAATTATGGCATTGAATGCAGGTGCATTGTTTGAGCACAAACAACCAGCACCAGCCAAGAATCCACATCAGCATCGTGCTGGACTGAGAATAGTCCACAACCAAAAACATCCAGCCAACAGCGTCCTGTGACCACTGATGAAGGGCTAGAGGATGACCAACACAAACTGTGCAGCAGCAGATGAGCTGCCGTCTCTGACCTTACATCTACAATGCAGACTGACAAGGTAGGAGTGTCTAATAGAGTGGACAGTGAGTGGACAGTGTTTAAAAATTCCAGCAGCACTGCTGTGTCTGATCCACTCATACCAGCACAACAGATACTAACACACCACCACCATGTCAGTGTTACTGCAGTGCTTATAATGATCCACCACCCAAATAGTACCTGCTCTGTGAGGGTCCATGGGGGTCCTGACCACTGAAGAACAGGGTAAAAGGGGCTAACAAAGTACCAGAGAAACAGATGGACTACAGTCTGTAACTGTAGAACTACAAAGTGCAGCTATACAGTAAGTGGAGCTGATAAAATGGACAGTGAGTGCAGAAACAAGGAGGTGGTCATAATATTATGCCTGATCGGTGTAAATACATACACACTTTAAGCAGAAGTACAACTCCATGAACATTTATCTTCAGTTCAACGTTACATATTCTCACCAACAGGTGGCAGCATTAAATCAGCTAATGCTAAATATATCCAGTATAACCAAGAAGTTAAGCGATAATTATTAGTCCCACAACGAGGAAATTTTTGAAATTGTTAGGATTTTTCAATGTTTGAAAAATCCTTGTTTAACATGACATTTCTACTTTCTATTCTATTTTATACTTTCCACATGTGATTTGCAAGGCCAGCCCTGTATACTACAAAACTACTGAATCATTTCATACTTTAATTCATCCTCATCCTTCTGAGAACAGAATCTAGTTGTTATGAGCAGTAGGTAGATAAAGCTCATGGTCTTTTTCCTTAGTCACCTCTGCAGAATCTTCTGTGCGTTGTCTTATGTCCACCTCTGTATTGCTTACTATTTGCTCAATCTGTTTGATTTGCTTGATATGGTCAATTTTGTGTTGAAGAATGGTCTTCCAGATTGTGGTTTTGTTCTTGGAACATCATAAAAACTGTCATGGGGGAAAAAAAGTTTAAACAGATTTACAGTATTTATATTTACATTATTTAGCAGGCGACTTACAAAAAGGGCTGGCTGTCTAGAGAAAGTATCTTTGCTAGTCAGAAATAGGTTAGAGAGAAAGACAGTCCTGAGCTCAGATACTGCTAGAAACAAAAAGTCACTGTAGATGCCCAGAGAAAAGGAACAGGCTTGAACAGAGAACTCTGTGCCATTCAATGCAATACAATAACAATATAATACAATACAATACAACACATAAGTGCAGTATAATACATTACAATGAATGCTTAACTCAGTGCTCACTTAAGTGCTGTATAAAAAGATGAGTCTTCAGTCTGCGTTTGAAGACTGTGAAAGACGGCCAGTGGGAGTTTTTTCCACCACCTGGGTGCCAGTACAGAGAAAAGTCTTGATGCTTGTCTTCCACACGTCTTGAAGGATGGCGGGTCAAGCCCAGCTGCACTCGAACGTCAAAGGCTCAAGGTACAGTTCAAGTTTTGACCACTGCCATCAGGTCGGGAGGGGCTGGTCTGTTTTTGTCTTTGTAGGCAATAATCAGTGTTTTAAAACTGATGTGAGCAGCCAGTCTGCACAGAGAACTGAAGTGACAGTGGTTTAACCTTTTGTTGGTACAATAACTGGTCAGAGGTCTTGCTATAATAGATAAATATATGTTCAGTACTAATTTTATAGTACTTCAGTTTAAGCAATTTTGTTGTTTTATTTTATGGTTTTATTGTAGTTCCTGGCAATGATTCAGACGAGGATGAAATTCAGCAGGTGAAAAGGAAAACAGAGCCAGCTAACTGGAAACGTAACACTCAAAAAAGGAGGTCAATGGAGGGGACGTCCTACAGTGCCAAGCAGAAAGATGTAGGTGAGGTGAGGAGAGAGCCAGGTATCATGGGACCAGGATGTGTGTCAGAGAGATGAAAGTGTTGAAAATGTTTCTGCAACACTTTGAGGGAAGAGTCCAGGCAGAGAATCTTCCGGCATTTCTGGCAGAAGATGAACGGTAAGAAAGAGGGGTGTATGTGGCAAGGCTAGTTGATTATACTCCTGTAGCAAGGAAGAGATCAGTAAATGGGGATTCAAGAAGATTAACAACTTCCTCCTAACTTAATATACAATCCCAGTTCCAAAAAGGACATTTTACCATTTCATGAAGAACATTAACTCATTTAGAACTTGATGGCAGCAAAGCATCTCATAAAAGTTGGGGCAGGGCCGTGTCTATCAGTGTGTAGCATCCCCTCTTATTTTAACAACAGTCTGTAAATATCAGGGAAGTGAAAAGACCAATTACTGGAGTTTTGGGAGAGGAATGCTGTCCCAATTGGATATGTATAGTTGTCCTGGGTCTTCTCTGCTGGATATTTTGTTTTATGATGTTCCAAAGGTTTTCGATCGGTGAAAGGTCTGGACTGCAAGCAACCAGTTCAGCACCCGGACTCTTCTTCTGTGAAGCCATGCTGTTGTGATGGATGCAGTATGTGGTTTAGCACTGGTCTTGCTGAAATATACAAGGCCTTCTCTGAAAGAGACGCTGTCTGGATGGCAGCATATGTTGTTCTAAAATCTCTATACACTGTTCAGCACTGACAGAGCCTCAGAATACCACACCATCCAATATTGACCGTAGGCCTTATCCCTTGCGTACAGAGATTTCTCCAGATTCTCTGAATCTTTTGATGATATTCTGTACTGCAGATGGTGGGATATCCAAAGTCTTCATAAATTTACATTGAGAAACATTTTTCTGAAATTGTTCCACAATTTTTACTCAGTTCTTATCAGATTGGTGAACCTCTGCCCACCTTTGCTTCTGAGAGACTCTACCTCCCTATCCTCGTTTCATTCCCAGTGATGAGATATTTGCAACTTTTATTAGTACCGCTTACTTTTCCAGCCTTTTGTTGCCAATGCCCCAACTTTTTCAACATCTGATACGTGTTCTGTGTGTGAATAAGATTTATTAGATTTGCTAATCTTTGCATTCTGATTTAATTTACATTTATTTACATTTTAGACAGCAACCAAACTTTTTGGAATTGGTGTTGTAGATGTTGAAGAACATTAATCAATCAACAGACATCAAGAGAAAATAACAGTCTAAAAATAGTCTCTCTATGAAATGCAGGTGTGTTCTGGCACTGTTTCACTACTAGTACCATCACTATTATACTGTATTACATTATGATTATATTATCTGTGCAGTTACTCTGTACAGCTTAGAGGTCTTTAATCATCTGTTACCACGTTTTGAATTAAGTAACTAACTTAAAACAGAAAGAAGCTGTGAAATACAGCTTTTACTGGAATTTCATTTCATCTTAAGCAGGAAAATGAAAGCTGATCTGTGGATCACTGGAACGTTCACAGAGTTTTCAGACATTTTGTGTTCAGAGGTGAAAAGAGTTCCTGAAAGAACATCATAGATCTTTGGAGAACTGACCCCACATATTGGACTACACTAAACAGAGGATTGACCCACTGTAGAGGTGAAACTCCACATTGTACAGATTCATGAAGCACTAGATATTCAGCCCTGTGATAAATCAGACTCTGTATCTGTTAATTCAGCACTTTTTCATTCAGTATCAGCAGAAGCTGATTTTACTGTGTAGTCTCAGTGTCTCTCTCTCTGATGTCTGTGCCGCTCCGCACTAGAACTCACTGGACTCTGAGCTGAACATTGTTTTACCGGTGAAACTGTGAACTTGGTCCAGTGAATCCACTGGAGCTCTTACTGTATTACAGTGAAAATTCCTCTAAAATACCAAACTCTCCAAACGTCTCAGCATCACAGAGAGGAGTCAGTCTGAACCGCTCAGTCCTCCAGAGTCACACATCAGAGTCAACACTCACCAACAGAGAAGCCCACCCGCTCCCCACAACACACACAGCTCCCCTGCAGGCAGTGACGTCACTCGTCCCTTCACTAGTGAATCTGTCAGATGGTCCATTTTCACTGTCAGGCAGTGAAACTCTGCCGGCAGAAAATTCACTCACTCTTAAAGGGAATGGAAGGAGCTGATCTGATTGGCTGTTGCTGTAGAGCCTAAACACGCCCACTGAATACGTTTTACTTATGGCCTCGCCCACTTTCCCAATCGGTAGCCAGAGCAACGCTTCAAACCAAAAACGTTAAAAAGCCACACAAATTTAACAGAATAGAGTTTTAATCGTCATTAAATTCAGATTCTACTGAGATGATTTTAGTACTTTGTTTTCTTCAGTGCTGAACTGAGAAACTCAGAGTATCATCAGAAAACCATTTCAGTGACAAACAGACTGATGGAAGTATTAGTTTTTAAAAGTTATGAGATATTAAAATTCATATTTTTCATTATATATTATAATATATCATTATATATTTTTCATTATATATTATAATAATAGTAATAGTCATTTGTAATTTAAAATATATTATAAGTATTTATAATTCAAATACAGCAGCTTGCCAGCTTGCCAGCTTGCTGGGAAGCCCCCACAAGAACCCCCTTTTCCACAAGAAACTACGATGCTTCCAAGACATCCTGGACATCGTCTTCAGTCTGAGTGATGAGTAAGTTTCTTCTCTGGGTTTCAGGTTCATTCTCTGTCATGATAATGAGAAAATTATTAACACACTAATCATGCAATGCTTGGCTTTTCAGGGAATGGAGGGCTTTGAGCAGCGATGTTCTGAATGCAGTCAGTACAGAAAAGATAATGATCTCAGTGCTCACAGTGCTGAGTCTGAAGATGCTGTAAGAATTGGAAAATCCTGAAACGTGTCTTTGATTCTTCCAGGGAACAAAGCTGCTGTTTGTGTGTCTGAGCACAAAGATGGTCATATCTGTCTGTAGATCAGCGATACAGAGTTACCTGCCCACTCTTATCTGTGCAGTTGGGATGGAAACTAACTAACTAAACAGCAGAAGAGAAGCTGAAGAAGAGCTGAGTCTGTTTCCATAAGCTTTTCTACCAACGCTGCCCCTTCTTCAGAGCACTCAGCTCAAAGGTTAGACTAGCTCACTTCACATTCACGGTGACATAATTTCCTCTTTTGTTTTGAAAAGCAGTTTTAATACAACACATTAAAACACACACAAATATATTTAGTCATATTAAAGATTACAGCACACAGACGGTTCCTTAAATACCTTAATCATGGGTTTGTATCAAGATATGAGCTCTAATTCAAATACATGGTACTCGACTTATTTCTGAACTTCCAAAATATTTTATAAGTTCTCACCTGCTCTGCTTCCCAACATAAAGACCGTGATATTAATATTAATATCTTTTCTCAATGACTGATTTCTTGCTGTGTTTGTCTGATTATTTTGTGTCAGTGTAGATCTGCTGTGGACCCATCTGATCAGATCTGCATTATCGTTGAGGACTTTGTCCATGAGGTGAAAATGGCGATGCAAAGGGGAATCTGCAAGGTCGCCTCATATAAAGCGCCATCATGGTCCAAGGACTGGAAGACAACATGCAGCCTTGTGGCCAAAGAGATATTAAACATTCTGGAAACAAAAGCTCAGCCTTCCCACCACGAGGACACTCCTGATTTGAGAGAGGAACAAGGCAAAGACAGACTACACACTGAAGCTCTTACAAAGAAGGTGATCATGGTGGTGCTTGATGTTCTGGATAGCAGCAGTGCTGGGAGAGCAGATGGTGAAACCTGTGATCTATTCATCACTGCTGCTGAAAAGCTCATGGAGACATCTCTCTAGGCATAAGAAGAAACACAAAACTCAGCTGTCGTATGAAGATCTCTGGGTAAAGGCCACCGGGCTGTAAGTCAGGTGTTACTTTGCCATGCTGGAGCTTGGGGAAAGGAACAGCAGCTCCCCTGAGATGCCCAGTAGCCTGGCCAGTCAGACGGATCTGGACTCTATGTTAGAGGCAATGACTAAGGCAGTGTTCCCAACTGATCTACTTCAACATAATCTACTCGTCACTCATCTAGAGACATTGTCAGCACTACTGAAAGCAACATGGACATGTTGTCATCAACCAGCCACTCTTCAAAAAAGAAGGAAACTGAACACTCTGGAGTTTTCTCCATCATGAACTATATGATCCAGAGAATTAAGGAGAGACTGAAGATATTCTTTAGAGTGATGAAGCAACCTGAGAAGGAAAGAAGATCAGCTGAACCTTCATCAAATGTGTCACAGGACTCAAAGACTTTGGTGGCCAAACCTGCCCACAGAGCCAAATCACAGGCAGGAATGTAGAGCGTAATAGAATTAACTGGACATTTACATAAGAAAACAGTTTAGCCAGTTGATGTGATTCTGGTTCATCTTATCTTTTGCAACTTCACAGAGAGAATCAAAGGACATGTCAAAGGTCAGATGACACCTTTTAAGAAAACCTCTGTCCAGGATTTTCTCGGCCGTCCGCAGAGCACTGCCCAAACCCTTCAAGTGCCTGACTCCACCATCTTGAGCACTACTTTACAAGCCTTTTTGGTAATAATTTCTGTGAATCCTGTTCATAATGTACTGTATATGTATTTGGAAGGTGTTGTAAGGCCGACATAACACCTTATAATACCACACAAAACTTGTAAATAGTTATAATTACACTTCAGAAGGCAAGAGTGTATGACTTTAAACATTTAGGATCCACAATGCATTTCAGAATCTCTTCTAAAAAACATTGTATACGCTTATGTTGTAATGTGCTATAATGTTTTATAGAGCTTCATGCCGGGATATTACAGGTTTCAAGTGATGGAAGGTTTTTTGTGTTTTTTAAATGTTAATTTCTGCCAATGCAGGAATTGTTTAAGGCTTTTATTAGCAAAGATAGCTTAAAGCCATTGCTTTTTATTTGTTTTGCCCACCCATATTTGGACAGATCCCACCCCCTGTGCTCGGATTGGCTAATATGATTGGCTAGAATAGGTTTGAATTGGCTATGATTTGCTAATTGTGGAGATGTGGATAGGAAACACTAGCAGAACTGGCCAGGACTGGCTAGAAATTATTGACAGATTAACTAATAAGACTGGCTAGAGTGGGTTTGGTTTTAGCTAGGATGGGCTAAAAACTGCTAATAGGATCAGCAGGACTGGCTAGTAGTTCATACCATATACAGTGGTATGCAAACGTTTGGGGACCCCTGATCATTTTCATGATTTTCTTTATAAATCATTGGTTGTTCGGATCAGCAATTTCAGTTAAATATATCATATAGCAGACAAACACAGTGATATTTGAGAAGTGAAATGAAGTTTATAGGATTTACAGAAAGTGTGCAATAATTATTCAAACAAAATTAGGCAGGTGCATAAGTTTGGACACCCTTGTCGTTTTATTGATTTGAATACCTTTAGCACTAATTACTGGAACAGCGACCCTTGACCTACATACACAGGTGAATCCAATTATGAGAAAGGGTTAAGGTGGCCAACTGCAAGTGTTTCTCCTCTTTGCATCTTCTCTGAAGAGTGGCAACATGGGAGCCTCAAAACAACTCTCAAATGACCTGAAAACAAAGAATGTTCAACATCATGGTTTAGGGGAAGGATACAAAAAGGTATCTCAGAGATTTTAGCTGTCAGTTTCCACTGTGAGGAACATAGTGAGGAAATGGAAGACCACAGGCACAGTTCTAGTTAAGGCCTGAAGTGGCAGGCCAAGAAAAATCTCAGATTGGCAGAGGCGAAGGATGGTGAGAACAGCCATAGTCAACCCACAAACCAGCTCCAAAGACCTACAACATCATCTTGCTGCAGATGGTGTCACTGTGCATCGTTCAACTATTCAGCGCACTTTGCACAAGGACAGGCTGTATGGGCGACTAATGCAGAAGAAGCCTTTTCTGCACACACGCCACAGAGTCACTTGAGGTATGCTAAAACACATTTGGACAAGCCAGCTTCATTTTGGAATAAGGTGCTGTGGACTGATGAAACTAAAATTGAGTTATTTGGACATAACAAGGGGCGGTATGCATGGCGGAAAAAGAACACAGCATTCCAAGACAAACACTTGCTACCCACAGGAAAATGTGGTGGTGGTTCCATCATGCTGTGGGGCTGTGTGGCCAGTGCAGGTACTGGGAATATTGTTAAAGTTGAGGATCACATGGATTCCAGTCAATATCAGCAGATTCTTGAGAACAATGTTCAGGAATCAGTGACAAAGTTGAAGTTGCGCCAGGGCTGGATACTTCAACAAGACAACGGCCCTAAACACTGCTCAAAATCTACTAAGGTATTCATGCAGAGGAACAAGTACAGTGTTCTGGAATGGCCATCTCCGTCCCCAGACCTGAATATTACTGAAAATCTGTGGTGTGATTTAAAGCGGGCTGTCCATGCTTGGACACCATCAAACCCGACTGAACTGGAGATGTTTTGTAAAGAAGAATGGTCCAAAATACCTTTTAGCCAGAATCCAGACTCTCATTGGAAGCTATAGGAAGCGTTTAGAGGCATATATTTTATTTACTTTATTTCTGCAAAAGTAGGATCTACTAAATATTGAAGTCATTTTTCTGTTGGGGTGCCCAAACTTATGCACCTGCCTAATTTTGTTTAAATAATTATTGCACACTTTCTGTAAATCCAATAAACTTCATTTCACTTCTCAATATCACTGTGTTCGTCTGCTATATGATATATTTAACTGAAATTGCAGATCTGAACAACCAATGATTTATAAAGACAAATCATTACATTTATGGCATTTGGCTGACGCTCTTGTCCAGAGCGACTTACAATTTGATCATTTTACACAGGGAGGCCAAGGTGGTGTTAGGAGTCTTGCCCAAGGACTCTTATTGGTGTAGTGTAGGGTGTTTACCCAGGTGGGGATTGAACCCCAGTCTACAGTGTAGAAGGCAGAGGTGTTAACCACTACACTGTCCCAACCACCAAATCATGAAAATGATCAGGGGTGCCCAAACTTTTGCATACCACTGTACACTTACTGAGCACTTTATCAGATACACCTACCTTGTTTCTACCCTCTTTGTCCATTTTATCAGCTCCACTTACTGTATAACTGCACTTTATAGTTCTACAGTTACAGACTGTAGTCCATCTGTTTCTCTAATACTTTGTTACCCCGTTACCCTGTTCTTCAGTGGTGAGGACTTCCACAGGACCACCACAGAGCAGGTATTATTTAGGTGGTGGATGATTTGCAGCACTGCAGTGACATTGACGTGGTGGTAGTGTGTTGGTGTGTGTTGTGCTGGTACAAGTGGATCAGACACAGCAGTGCTACTGGAATTTTTAAACACTGTCCACTCATTGTCCACTCTATTAGACACTCCTACCTTGTTGGTCCACCTTGTAGAAGTGAAGTCAGAGACGATAGCTCATCTACTGCTGTAGAGTGTTGGTCATCCTCTAGTCCTTCATCACACAGGATGCTATAGGCTGGATATGTTCAGTTGCTGGACTATTCTTAAACACTGTGTGTTTAAAAACTCCAGCAGCTCTGGCTGATCCACTCATACCAGCACAACACACACTAACAAAACACCACTACTTCAGTGTCACTGCAATACTGAGAATGATCCACCATCCAAATAAACTTGCTCTCTGGTGGTCCTGTGTGGGTCCTGACCATTGAAGAACAGGGTAAAGGAGGTATAACAAAACTCACGTTTAAAGACCCTCAATATAAATACCAAAGTTCTTAACCAGTTAAAGGCTGTTCTGTAGATTAAGCCAAGAACCATTTAGCAACTATTCATATATGGAAAGGGACGTCTTGAGATGATGCTACATGGCTAACGCAGCGTTTCTCAGCCCAGCAGTCCACCTGCTCCACAGTACAGTGTTTTCCTGCTGGAGCACATCTGATTAACTCCATAATGTCTCGGTCATTAGCTACTGAGGTGGCAGAGCAGCAGAGAAACAGGTAAAACTCTTTACCTGGACTGGAGCTGGAGAAACACTGCAGCTTCTGCAGATCCTGCTACTCATCACAAGAACAGCGTAGCAGAGCCTGAACCACCCAGGCAGACCAGTAAATACATTTCATTTCTACAGCTTTGATAAAGATCTGGTACATTTTTACACATTTCTTATGTTTCTATAGGTTTGTTAGAAATGTACGAATTCAGTAATAAACCCTATTTTGAAATGTTATAGACATTCTCCAATAAATTAACCCACTGTGGGCAATTATTAGCACAAAACTAGTGATTTAAATATTAGTCTCATTTCTCAGTCATTCTGTGAACAGCGCAGTATGTACAGTGTGATTTACAGCTTGCTGAAGACTTTAAAAATGCAGAACTGAAAAACTATTTGGGACTCAGCTTTGAAATTCTGCAAGATTTCATGAGTTCACAATGAATAATTAATAAACACATGTCTGCACTTGAGTTATGGTTTAATTAAACATGGCTAGATTCAAAGTGATTTGTTGTTGTTATCGAGCACTCAAGTGGCATAATAGCCTAAAATTAACCCATGTCACATTTTTTCCAGTATAAGCAAAAAGATACTCTATCAAAATAAAGAACGTAATTGATTGACAAAACTCAGATAAGAATGATAAAATTATTATCTTTACTGTTTTGTCATCATATTTTACTAAATAAATCTAGATGGCATGTACAGAAAGAAAAGATTCAATAAAACATGTGCTATGTTAAACAGCAAACTTCCCCTAGCTCAGAAGTATGTACAAGAAGTAAAAATAAATACAAAAGTACAACAAGTACAAGTAAGATAAATACAAGTACAACTGCTGAAGTACCTCCAAAGTGCTTTCAGTGTGCAGACATTAGCTAATCCAAGAGGGTGTGGCTTGGTCCAAGGAGTCATGGTACCAGTTGTTTCAGGCTGATGGTAGGGTTCATGTGTAGCACAGACCCCATGAAGGCATTGACCCCCGTTGTCATCAACAAGGCACTGTGCAAGCTGGTGGTTGTTCCATACTGCTGTGAGGTGTGTGCTCATGGCATGGGTTGGGTCCACCAACCCATTCCATGATCCTGTGTGCACAAATACCATGGAGCTATAGGTGGCTATTCAGACAGCTCAACGTCCCTCTGGAATTCTGGAATTGATGCCACATTGAGTTGCTGCACTTCTTTGGGCTAGAGGGGGTCCTACATGATACTAATTCCTGTCCTGTGACTTTTGGCATGTCAATGTAAGTACCAGTTTGTTTTGCTCAAGCGAAAGCTTTAGTTGTTAAGACATATACAGTCATTTATCTCAGTGTTCAGAAGTGACAGGTTCAGATGACAGCATCTATAGGATAAAACAAATGGTTGTTAATTTCTAGGTTTGATTGGAAATGATTATAACATATGAAAGCTAAATTTTGCAAAACTAACGTTGAAAACGGACTGAAATATTAAATTTACAAAGATTTTATGCATGTGTACTGAACCTCACTACAACCTCAAAAATGCAGAACTAAAAATTAGGTTTGAAATGAAATTTTGGATTTGCATTTGCATGATTGCATAAATTTATAACACATAATGAATAAACATGTGTAAGAACATTTGAGCTATGGTTTAATAAGTCTCCACTGGATTTTTGTTGTTTTGTTGATGTTACCAAACATTCCAGTGGCATAAAGGCCTAAAATCTATACATTTTCCCACAATAAACAATAAAGATACCGTGTCAAATTTTTCATCTTAGCATGAATTGAGCAGAAGTTGCTGCTTAAATTTTTTTCCACAAAAGTCCATGATGTGACCTTCTAGCCCCAAGATGAGTTTGTGTGGAATATCCCTAACATGCAGGGATTCAAAGGATTCTAAAATAATTTGTGTTATTAACAGGAGTAAATACCTCCTGAAATAAGACACTTTCCAAACATCAACCCATCACTGCATATTCCAGTTTGCTTGCTTACCCCGAGTTCTGCAGCGCCACCATATTGCAAACCCAGTTCCAGCAGCCAAGAAGCCAATACAGGCAAGAGACGTCCAAACAGCGATTCCAGTGTGTTTCTCTCCAACTGCACAATAAAACATGTCTGAGTTTCTGACTTTTACACAGGTTGTGAGTCATTACTATACAAACATAAGTAGAATTACTGAAAAGGTTTCACTGTTTCATCATTACAGTCAAAGAGTCAACAGGTTACATGGACTGTTTGACTTTTTTGTCAGTATTTCTTTTATTAGAATGAGAGATTCCACTGCCTATGCATATAAGCACAGATATACATGGATATAGAAAGTATATATATATATATATATATATATATATATATATATATATATATATATATATATATATAAAATTAACAGGGCAATTCCAAACTAGCTTTATTCAACATTTGAGGTGTAAACAAAGCCATTCAGCTTGGTTTGGTGTAAAATAGGTCTTTTCAGAGATACTGGCTCAAATTTCTTTACAGCAGTAGTGATAGGGATTGTGTGTATGTAATGATGATGATGGTAAAGGTGTGGAAAATATATTTTTAAATAAGTTTTCTTTTTGAACTGTTTTGCTTTACAGCACCCTGCATGTAACCTCTCTGCCATGAATGTATGTTTAAAATTAGATTCTAGACTAAAATCTCAGAACTATTATACAATGTCTCAGACACCAGGCAACATATTCATAACTTCATGTCCAAAATTAATAAAATAAAACTTTCTTTGAGGGAGCTTTGAGGAGTATTATACCAATGATTTCCAACGTTCTTAGTGGAAAGCCTAGTTCCAACTACAATTTGCCAATTTACCTGCTCCAGCTAATCAACCTATTCCCAAGTCCCTGATTGGCTGGATCAGATGTATTGGAGTTAAGTAAGGGGTGGAGCAGCTTACTGGATACAGGTTGGAACTAAATTATACAGGAAAGCAGCTCTCCAGTACCAGGGCTGGAGACCACTGCATTAAACTCCACCACTGTGACTCAGTAAGTTTCTCTAGAACAAAGCATTTCACATCAAACCAAGCTCTCTGAAAGTAAGTCACACATTTTCACATTAATAACTTTGTGTAGGTCTTTACAATTAATTATGCAGAAACTATTAAATTTTTGCTTTAAAATGATGAAATTAAATAACACATATTTCATGATGTGCAGGAGTCATCCTACCCCAGACTGTGGTGATGTTGTGCTCTACGCTGCTATGAAGCACGACACAGCTGTAGGTGTGTTTCCCTACATCCTCCTCTGAAACGGTCACACTCTTTCTGGTCTGGTATGTGCCGTCCTCGTTGGGCAGCACATCAGTGACCCCTTCATCCACAGGATGCAGATCTGGACCGAGCCAGTCGACCTGAACGGCCCTGGGGTAAAACCCTGTCACGTGACACGTGACTGTGATGGAGCCAGCCTTCTGTTTCTCAAAGATCCTGACTTCTGGAACTGGATAATAACAAGAGGCTGTTAAGACTTCTAAATAAAAATTAAACAATTACATCCAAACTGGTAACTTTTATTCCTTGTTTCTAATGGCATTGTGAGAACTGTTATACAATCAAGTCTGTGGTAACACTTTATATGAATTTCACATTTGTAAGCATCTACAAACAGATTTGTAACATGTTACAATGCATTCATAAGGCATCATAAACATGGCTATACTGCATTACACATTATAGCCATGCTTATTATGCATTATGAATTGTTAAGATAATGCATTATAAGTACTGTTCATTACAAATTATAGGTACTAAAGCCTCCTCCTGTGTTAAGAGTGAGGCTTCAAGTTGATGTACGTTTATTGCCAAAAGTATTCGCTCGTCTGCCTTCACACGTATATGAGCTTGAGTGAGATCCCATTCTTAATCCATAGGGTTTAATATGATGTCGGCCCACCCTTTGCAGCTATAACAGCTTCAACTCTTCTGGGAAGGCTTTCCACAAGGGTTAGGAGTGTGTCTATGGGAATTTTTGACCGTTCTTCCAGAAGCACATTTGTGAGGTCAGACACTGATGTTGAATGAGAAGGCCTGGCTCACAGTCTCCGCTCTAATTCATCCCAGAGGTGTTCTATGGGGTTGAAGTCAGGACTCTGTGCAGGCCAATCAAGTTCTTCTACAGCAAACTCGCTCATCCACGTCTTTATGGTCCTTGCTTTATGCACTGGTGCGCAGTCATGTTGGAAAAGGAAGGAGCCATCCGCAAACTGTTCCCACAAAGTTGGGAGCCTGAAATTGTCCAAAATCTCTTGGTATGCTTAAGCATTAAGAATTTCTTACACTGGAAGTAAGGGGCCGAGCCCAACTCCTGAAAATCGTTCTCCTGGCAACCGCCAAACCCAGACTCATCCATCGGATTGCCAGACGGAGAAGCGTGATTCGTCACTCCAGAGAACACATCTCCACTGTTCTAGAGTTCACTGGCAGCATCCTATCACGGTACCACACTGGAATTCACTGAGCTCCTGAGAGCGACCCATTCTTTCACTAATGTCTGTAGAAGCAGTCTGCAGGCCTAGGGGCTCGGCTTTATACACCTGTGGCCATGAAAATGATTGGAACACCTGAATTCAATGATTTGGATGGGTGAGTGAAAACTTTTGGCAAGCACATTAACACACAAAGCACATTACAGATTTCAAATGTCAGATTTTACTAGTGGTGCCATCAGTGTTTTACCCAATGTGGGAAAGTCAATGTACACCACCGTTAGCTTGGTACTAACCTAACACTGCATATCCAATAGAACACTAGCAGAAATTAACATTACTGTAGTGTAGTGTTACAGAGGGAAGGTTCCTAGTGCTTTACGTTAGAACCAGTGAGGGAACAAATTACAATGACAGCGCTCTACTATCTTGCCTCTCCCTCTCCAGGCCTTCAGTCCAGAGTGACTTCACACTCTGTGTGATGTCAGAGAGCCCGTCAGGGGAGGGGCTGATGGGTACTTGGTTTGCTGTGATGTAATATAGTGTTTAAAGTGAGACGCTGGGTAAGAAAAGCACATTGTAGCAGTGATTCTGATGGGACAGTCTGTTTGGAGCATCTGAATATTCAGGACTTTAGCCCCAAAGATGCAGCCCAAACAGCACCAGTGCCCAGAAATAAAATACTGGAAATGTCACAGCGTAAAAACAGCTCTCCAAACTGGGACTGATTTCTTTGGCACTGACATCTTATTAACATTAATTATAATGCATTATATTAACAAGTCATAATGTATAATAAACATGGCTATAAGGTGTAATTAATTTTTTATAATCAAACGTGACATTCATAGAAAGTGTTACCAAGTGCTGTAGTAGATAGTGATGACAGAATTGTACTTATTTGACTAAAATGTAAAATCAGAGTAGCACATACTAATGTTACAGTTAAAATTTACAGAAATGATCAAAATGATAAGCTAGATTGGGCCACCAAATTTAATATAAGATTTATACTTGGAAAAGTTGGTCCAAAGTTCTGAATTTGTCACTTTAAGACTAAAGAAATAAAGCTCTGAACAATGAATTCAAAAAGGAAGAAGTAAATAACACATCTGACCTTTTTGAATCTGGAGTCCTGGGGCTTTCTTAAATATATCCAGTCGTTTTAGACACATTGTTTTGTAGTAGGTTGCTACCTCTTCTATAATGGCATGCTCTCTTTCCCTCAGATTCTTATACTTGACAGCCTGAGGAACAGCAGCTACAAATGTCTTCCTGTTGATGTCAAAACTTATGAAGTCCTCGCCATTGAATGCATGGGTCAGCTGAGCCTCATGAGTCCCGTTTGGGTACCGAAGACAGCAGCCAGAAGCTTGGTATATATTACGATCAGACAACAAACCTAAATTGGATAAATGAGAACAAGTTTTACATTTTTAAACATTCTGAAACAAAGAGGTTAAAAGCACATAATGCTGAACTCACAGTTTTGGCTCTAATTAGCAGTAGATAACTAGCAGGTGATTATTTTACTTTATGTTACTCTTATACCCATGTGTCAAACACTAGGTCCATGGGGCCGGATCAGACTTGCCACACAATCCTATGCAGCCTGCAAAACTATTTTAATTTTCTACTAGTATTAGCCTGTTTCACAATGTGCTGCACTACAGTCCCCAGCATGCACTGCAACATAATGTGTGTTCCGACTCTCCTACCCCAACAATAGTCTATGGGACAGCGGTTAAACCTCAATTCTATGCAATTCCTCAATTCATTTCACAAAAAATCAGCTGCAGTTTAAATAATATAAACACTTAACATTAGCTCAGCAATTGAGGCCAAGTCTTAATGAACATGCAACAAAGAAAGTATTTCCAGTGTCCATGCAATATTTCAGAGCTTACTAAAAGTGTCTGTATTTCACTGAAGAAGTTTCTGTGTATTTTTAATAAACAGTGGCTAGTTCAGGTTACAGCACAACATTAATGAAAATGAAATAAAAACTAGTTTTTCTTTGGCCCACAAACTTGAGATTTTTTTGCTGGTTGAGTTTGACACCCTTGCTCTTATACATTTAATGTTCTTATAAAATCTTCACACTGTGTGCACCATGGGTAGCGGAACAGTGAAAGCAATTTTTAAAAATATACTTTTGTTTTTGATTAACAGGTCTTCAACTGGAGTCAGGAAAGCTTAATAACTTCAAGGAACAACAGAACAACAATTCAGATGCTTAAAGAAAATAGGGATACAATTTTAGGGATACAAGTTTGTTTGACAGGCATTAGGCATTGTAAAAATAAATTTGTGATATTTTTACAAAATAATTCACTACTGGTAGTCAGAAATAAACAGTGGTGGACAATAAAGAAGTACAGACACTGACAAGCTTTCAGAATTGAAGAAAATGCAATAATGTTGTGCAGGACTTTTTAAATCAGCTACCCAACATGAGTTTGGCTGGGGAGAGAAATTTTACTCATTTACTCATTAAAGACACAAAAAGAGAAATGTTTGTTACAATATGTTATTTTTTAATGGAGCGCTTCTGTTTTTGCTTGAGTGTTATTTTACCAAGAGAATCTGAATGTTCCGTCAAGTACTGGATTTGTGTACTTTGACCACAGGAAACGAACAGTCTGGCGGAGAAAAGCTCAGAAAAAACACTGCACTACAAAGGCAACTGCACTGTAAAAAATGAGATGTCAGCTCAACTCAAAATCATATAGTAACTGATTACATGGCTGTTTTTGAGTTGACTCAATTTGAGGACACACAAATCAAATTTCTTAGTTGAGTCAGATGTTCTCTGAATGCTTTTAGTACTACATCTCATTTGTGTAAATAAAATGAACTTGTTTTTTTATACTCAACTTCCTCACCAGCCAAGACTCTCTCCATCACACCATCCTGTGAGACATTGAGAACACACTCATGGATGGCTATGGCATCGCTGGGGCTCAAACTCACAACCTCCTGTTGGGTAGACGGCTCAGTCCACTGCACCGCTCAGGAACACATTAAACAACTTTGATTTTGTGTCTACAACTGTTTAATACACTGGAGAAAATTTGTTGTTTTGACTTTGAAGCGTGGCATCATCTCATGTGGTGGAGCTGCGTAATAATTCATTCTAACATCAGGAGGTTGTGAGTTTGAATCCCAGCAATACCACAGTGGTCCATTATTAGGAAACCCAATAGGAAAATATGCCAGATGGGATTGTGTGATAGCTAGTGGGGAAACTGAGTTTAAAAAAAAAACACATTCAGTTTAGTTCATCTAACCGAGATGCAGAACTAGAAATAGTAGCTTGGGTAATTTTTGACTCAACTAAGACCTTTGAGTTATGTGAAGTCACACAGGTGTCAAGTTGACTCAACCCAAGAAAAGCCATGTAATCAGTTACTAAATCATTTTAAGTTGAACTGACCTCATTTTTACAGTGTGATGGAAAAAGCATGATGTTGATTCTCATTTTATTGAAGGAGATTATGATCCATGGTTTTTACTTCTGTTTTGTTTATAGCAAATAGAAAAATACACATTACCTGTCTGGTTGAACTGCTCAATAGCAGACTGCAGTCCAAGGTGAAAAACATGCTCGTTGTGGTCTGACAATATCTGAACAGTTCTCCAGTGTTCTCGTCCTGTGGTACTGTTGATCCACTCAGGACAGGGCATTTTACGCCTTAATGGCTGGCTGTCATAGTAGTATATGATAACATCATTCAGAACTACCCTTTCTGTAAAATCAAGCAAGTCGAATCCTTTCGAGTAAGTCCAGTGGACACAGTGCTTATAGTAAATATCTGCAAAATAAGACAATTAAGCTGAAGTTGAGTTAGAATGAATTAATTATACCTCTATTCTGCTAAAACTCACATCTCGTTCAAACAACTTCGGTCAGCTGAGGCAGGGATACTGCAAACTATTAGAATCACTTACAGCTCAGTTTGTAGAAGATAATTTTCTCATTGTAGGGACCCTTTTTTGCAGTGCAGAATGGGCTTTGTTGCGACCGCAGTATGCGCCCACAAAGTGCCTGAATTTAACATACAGCTTATAGTGCAAACTGAGCCATCAACAGAGAGACATAAGAAAATTCCAGAAAATGACATTTGTGAAATGTGGACTCTTCTATGAATGCCATTTATTCCCATTAAACACAAAGCAGGAACCACAGAACGGTTATTTTTGGGCAGCTGTGGCCAACAAGAATTTGTGTTTTTCATGAGATCAGTTGCTTCACAACTCTTTTGAAAGACTTAATTTGTTTTAATTGTTTTGTTGTTATAATTTTATATTGTTTATATAAATGATTTAGTGGTTATTTTCTTTATTAAGGCTATTCATTAATTTGCGGGATTTCTCTCCATGCATGCTTCGTCTTTCTCGTGCCTGCATTGTGCTGGTTACCCGCCTGCTCCCTCGCACAGTACTGAAAATTAGTCTTGCACTGCAAGATACTGTAGCGCGTCAGGCGAATGCAGACCTCTACTTTAGGGCTGCTGTATTCACTAGTCATGAGTCACAAGTAGAGTTTTTTTACTTATTTACAAAGAAGGTACAATTATATTTGCTAAGATGTATGGCTTTTTAAAAGCATTGTTGTAGCTTAACAAATAACCTTATGCGGGGATACTACACAAAAAATGTACAATAATAATAATAATAATAATGAAAGATTTCATACTTGGAGTTATTTATTTGCATTTATGTATTTATTAATCATTTATTTGCAACTTTAAACTGAAATAGTATTCCTGGTTTTGTTTTATACCCATTTTAAATGTCAGCTCGGCCCAGTTATACATTAGCATTCATTAGGTAGCTAGGTATATAAGAGATAGCAAAAAAGGGTTTCTGTAAAGTAACAAAAAGGGTTCTTTTGCTTATAACAATGGTAGCTGATCTTTTATGGATAGTTAACTGATTACAAATTGCCACCATGATGCTCAGTGAACTCGATGTTACCTGCCCAAATGTCGGCAGCTCGATCGTGACGTCATTGAAATACTATCTATAACTGTTCAAAAGCGGTCAAAAATATAACAGCAGTGTTAAAATGTTTTGTACTGTACACACATTCTGTTCAGGAAATTAATGCATTGCTCTATGTAAAAATGTTTACGCATTTACAAACTACGATTCTGCTCAAATGCTCCATATCAACCCACTCGTTTTGGTCTCCATCTGGAGTGCGGTGATTACTGAGTGGCAGTTCTCCTCTCTACATGTTCTCTAAAAGTACTCTGGTGAAGAGTAAACAGATAATACAACCCGTTTCCAAAAAAGTTGGGACTGCTGTACAAAATGTAAATCAAAACAGAATACAATGATAGGCATATCATTTAAACCCTATATTTTGTGACAATAGTACAAAGACAACAAATGAAATGTTGAAACTGAGAAATCTTATTCTTTTTTAAAAATATATGCCCATTTTAAATTTGATGCCAGCAATACTTTCCATAAAAGTTGGGACGGGGTAACAAAAGACTGGTGAAGTTGTGTAATGCTAAAAATAAATAATTAATAAATAAATAACTGGTGCAACATCTTACAACTAATTAGGATTATTGGCAACAGGTCAGTAACAAGATTGAGTATAAAGAGTATAAAGAACTCTGATGAAAGGCTGAGTCTTACAGAAGTAAAGATGAGAAGGGGTTCACCACTCTGTAAAAGACTGTGTAGGCAAATAGTGCAACAATTCAAGTAACATTTCTTTAATATTTTACATTGAGAACTCATCATCTATGGTCCACAATATCATTAAAAGAGTCAGAGAATTCAGAGAAATCTATGTATGTTAGGGGCAAGGCCGAAAACCAATGTTTTCTGATCGTGATCTCCGGCCCTCAGACGGCACTGCATTAAAAACGTATACCATTCTGCAGTGGAAATCACTGCATGAACTCAGGAACACTTCAGAAAACCACTGTCTGTAAAAACAGTTCATCACTGCACCCAAAAATACAAGGTAAAAAATACAAGGACTCTATCATGCAAAGAAAAAAACATATTAACAGTATCCAGAAATGCCACTGCCTTCTCTGGACCTGAGCTTATTTAAGATGGACTGAGAAAAATTGTTCTGTGGTCCAGTGAATCAAAACTTTCAATTCTTCGTGGAAATCATGGAGAGTATGTCCTCCAGGCTAAAGACCACTCAGCTTATTACCAGTGCCCGGTTCAAAAGCCAGCATCCATGATGGTATAGGGGGACATTAGTGCACATGGCATGGATGACTTGGACATTTATGAAGGCACCATTAATGCTGACATTTTGGAGTAACATATGCTGCCATTCAGATGACATCTTTTTCAGGGAAGGCCCTGCTTATTTCAGCAAGACAATGTCAAACCACATTCTAAGTTTTTAGCGATATTTTATTAATCCCACAAATGGGGAAATTCCACCTCCGCATTTAACCCATCTGTGAAGTGAAACACCACATACACACTAGTGAATAGACACACACACACTAGGGGGCAGTGAGCACACTTGCCCGGAGCGGTGGGCAGCCCTATCCATGGCGCCCAGGGAGCAGTTGGGGGTTAGGTGTCTTGCTCAAGGACACCTCAGTCATGGACTGTCGGCACTGGGGATTGAACCGGCGACCTTCCGGTCCAGGGCCAGTTCCCTAACCTCCAGCCCACGACTGCCCCCTAAAAATGTGTACCATTCCCGGAGGTACTGCAATACCAGGTCGATGCATGGAGTGGACGGAGCAAGCCCCTCTTCCGTCTCCCTGTCCTAAAAATCAATTTAATATGTAGTCCTCATATAGAGGACGTATCAGATACTGCATGTATTCTACATGTATTACAGCGACGTCACACCATTGTAAAAGAGTCCAGGTGCTAAACTGGCCTGCTTGCAGATCAGACGTGTCACCCACTGAAGATGTTTGCTGCATTATGAAGTGAAAAATTTAACAAAGGAGACCCCGAAATGTTAAGCATCTGAAATCCTGTGTCATGCAAGAATGGGAAGCATTTCACTTTCAAAACTACAGCAGTGTCTCCTCAGTTCCCAGCTGCTTACAGAGTGTTGTTAAAAGAAGAGGTGATGAAACACAGTGATAAACAGGCCCCTGTCCCAACTTGGAATGTGTTGCTGACATCAAATTCAAAAAGGGCATGTCAAAACCAATAACATTTCCCAGTTCTACCTTTTAATATGTTGTCTTTGTACTTTTTCTAAAATAAATAAGGGTTTAGGTGATTTTCACATTTTTGCATTCTGTTTTTATGTACATTTTGCATTTATGTATTTTACATTTTGGAAACGTGCGTGCTTGAATGATCTTAGGAGCTATGTTGTCTGGAGCAAAAGCTCCTGGTAGGGTCTCCCATGGCAAACTGGTCCTAGGTGACAGGTCAGACAAAGTGTGATCCATAATAACCCCTATGAAGACACAAAAACTGGACTTGTGTACCCTGCCCGGAACAGGGTTACCGGGGCCCCACCCTGGAGCCAGGCCTGGGGGAGGGGCTCGCCAGCGAGCGTCTGGTGGCCGGGCATTTACTCATGGTGCCCGGCCGGGCCCAGCCCGAAGGAGTTACATGAGTCCCCCCTCCCATCGACCCACCACCAATGGGAGGGGCAGTAGTAGGGGTTCGGTGCGTTGTGGATCGGGCAGTGTCCGAAGGCGTGGGCATTGGCGTTCTGATCCTCGGTTGCTGAAACTGGCTTTTGGAACTTGGAACGTTACCTTACTGGCGGGGAAGGAGCCTGAGTTGGTGCGCGAGGTTGAGAGATACCGGCTAGATATAGTCGGGCTCACCTCAACACACGGCTTGGGCTCTGGGTCCAATCTCCTTGAGAGGGGCTGGACTTTATTCTTTTCTGGAGTTGCCCATGGTGAGAGGCGGCAGGCAGGTGTGGGCTTTCTCATAGCCCCTCGACTCGGTGCCTGTATGTTGGGGTTTTCTCCGGTGGACAAGAGGGTAGCTTCCCTACGCCTTCGGGTTGGGGAACGGGTCCTGACTGTTGTCTGTGCTTATGCACCGAACAGCAGTTCAGAGTACCCAGCCTTCTTAGAGTCCTTGGGAAGGGTGCTTGAAAGTGCTCTTCCTGGAGACTCTATTGTCCTACTGGGGGACTTCAACGCTCACGTGGGCAATGACAGTGAGACCTGGAGGGGTGTGATTGGGAGGAATGGCCTCTCTGATCTGAACCTGAGTGGTGTTCAGTTTTTGGACTTCTGCGCAAACCACAGTTTGTCCATCACGAACACCATGTTTGAACACAAGGATGTCAATAAGTGCACATGGCACTAGGACACCCTAGGCCGCAGTTCAATGATTGACTTTGTAGTCGTGTCATCGGACTTGCGGCCATGTGTTTTGGACACTCGGGTAAAGAGAGGAGCTGAGCTGTCAACTGATCACCACCTGGTGGTGAGTTGGATCAGGTGGTGGGGGAAGATGCCGGTCAGACCAGGCAAGCCCAAACGTATAGTGAGGGTTTGCTGGGAACGTATTGGGGGAGGTGTGGGACATTGACTCAGAATGGGCCATGTTCCGTTCCTCCATTGCTGAAGCGGCTGACTGTAGCTGTGGCCGTAAGGTAGTTGGTGCCTGTCGGGGCGGTAATCCTCGAACCCGGTGGTGGACACCCCAGGTGAGAGATGCCGTCAAGCTGAAGAAGGAGTCCTACCGGGCATGGTTGGCCTGTGGGACACCAGAGGCAGCTGGCAGGTATCGACATGCCAAGCGATCTGCGGCTTCAGTTGTCGCCAAGGCAAAAACCCGTGTATGGGAGGAGTTTGGTGAGGCCTTGGAAAGTGACTTTAAGTCGGCTCCGAAAAGATTCTGGCAATCCGTCAGGCGACTCAGAAGGGGAAAGCTGTGTGCCACTAGCACTGTATATAGTGGAGATGGTGTGCTGCTGACTTCGACTGAAGACGTCATTGGGCGGTGGAAGGAATACTTTGAGGACCTTCTCAATCCCACCGACACGTTCTCCAGTGAGGAGGCTGAGTCTGGGGACATGGGAATAGGCTTGTCCATTACTGAGGCCGAAGTCGCTAAGGTAGTTAAGAAGCTCCTTGGTGGCAAGGCTCCAGGGGTGGATGAGATCCGCCCTGAGTTCCTCAAGGCTCTGGATTTTGTGGGGCTGTCTTGACTGACACGCCTTTTCAACATTGCGTGGACATCGGGGGCGGTGCCACTGGATTGGCAGACTGGGGTGGTGGTGCCTCTTTTTAAAAAAGGGGACCGGAGGGTGTGTTCCAACTACAGGGGAATCACACTCCTCAGCCTCCCTGGCAAGGTCTATGCAGGGGTACTGGAGAAGAGAGACCGGCTTATAGTCGAACCTCGGATCCAGGAGGAACAGTGCGGGTTCCGCCCTGGTCGGGGAACACTGGACCAACTCTTCACCCTCTCCAGGATTCTGGAGGGTTCATGGGAGTTTGCCCAACCAGTCCACATGTGCTTTGTGGATCTGGAGAAGGCATTCGACTGTGTTCCCCGGGGTATTCTGTGGGAGGTGCTTCGGGAGTACGGGGTACATGGCTCTTTGCTACGAGCCATTCAGGCCCTGTACAAACAAAGCTGGAGTTTGGTTCGCATAGCCGGCAGTAAGTCAGACTCGTTCCCAGTGAGAGTTGGACTCCGTCAGGGCTGCCCTTTGTCACCGATTCTATTCATAATTTTTATGGATAGAATTTCTAGGCGCAGTCAAGGGATGGAGGGTGTCCGGTTTGGTAACCTCAGGGTCACATCGCTGCTGTTTGCAGATGATGTGGTCCTATTGGGGACATCAGGCCGCGAACTTCAGCTTTCGCTGGATCGGTTTGCAGCCGAGTGTGAAGCGGCTGGGATGAGAATCAGTACCTCTAAATCCGAGACCATGGTTCTCAGGTGGAAAAGGGTGGAGAGCCCTATCTGGGTCGGAGATAGGCTCTTGCCTCAAGTGGAGGAGTTCAAGTATCTCGGGGTCTTGTTCACGAGTGATGGTACAAGGGAGCGGGAGATTGACAGGCTGATTGGTGCTGGGTCAGCAGTGATGCGGGCTCTTTACCGGTCTGTTGTGGTAAAGAAAGAGCTGAGCCATAAGGCAAGGCTCTCGATTTACCGGTCGATCTATGTTCCCACCCTCACCTATGGTCATGAGCTTTGGGTAATGACCGAAAGAATAAGATCGCGAATACAAGCGGCCGAAATGAGTTTCCTCCGCAGGGTGTCTGGACTCTCCCTTAGAGATAGGGTGAGAAGTTCAGTCATCCGGGAGGGACTCGGAGTAGAGCCGCTGCTTCTTCACGTCGAGAGGAGCCAGCTGAGGTGGTTCGGGCATCTGGTTAGGATGCCTCCTGGATGCCTCCCTAGGGAGGTGTCACAGGCGAGTCCACCTGGGAGGAGACCCCGGGGAAGACCCAGGACACGCTGGCGCAACTATATCGCCCAGCTGGCCTGGGAGCGCCTCAGAATCCCCCTTGGAGAGCTGGTGGAAGTGGCTGGGGAAAGGGAGGTCTGGGCTTCATTGCTTAGGATGCTGCCCCCACGACCCGAACCCCGGAGAAGCGGAAGATAATGGATGGATGGATGGATGGACATTTTGGAAACGGTTGTTTGTTGAATGTGAATAACATCAAAAGGTGACAGGAATGTGGAAATAATCAGCAATCTTTATTTTTGTGATGATCGAATTCTTGTGTCCTGATGTTTGTAGCCTAATCAATCTGTCAACAGAAACTTTAACCTGCATAAGGGGAAACTCTCTAGTCAGATCCTATTTATAGCCGACCCCAATTATTCATGCTAATTAAGTAATTTATTTTTAACATTTTAACTGCTTACACTGAAAGTCAGGTAGACTACAGGCAGAAAACCATAAAGGAATGACATTACATAACAATGTCTAATGTGGCAATGCATGGTTGGTGAAACATACCCTGTTTGAGTCTGTTGAAAGACTCTAGAATGTTCTCCTCCCATTCACATTACTTATTAATATACATTATTAACTCTTTTTCTGAAGTTTTCTGTTTAATGACAACTAAAAACAGTAGAATGTTCATGTTTGTTTACCTTTCCCCGTCAATGTACTGTAGTCCTTAGTAAGTAAGTACGTTTAAGCCAGTAAAAAATCTTTAACATAATTTCAAACTGGCCAACAAAAAGATCTAGTGAAGTCTACTCACCAGTCCAGACTTGCTGAAGATGTAAGAGAAGAATAAAAACAAAAACCTTCTTCATGGCTAGTTCGAAACAAAGCTTAAAACAAGATCACATGACGAAAGGAAAGTGAAAGTATGAAGCAGGAAATCACGCAGTGTTCAGCTGACACACAGTAGAAATAATTAAAATAAATATTTCCATACACTCACAGTGCTGGTGATTTTTGGTCTAAAATGTATTAATATAAAAATTAAAATGATAATAAAAATCTAATCTTGGAAAAGAGGTACAAACTGGGGTGCCCATAAAACCTTTTTTCAAATATCAGACTGCGCTGAATGACTATTGTTTACATCTCAACAACTGAATTATTCAGACATTTTGAAAAATTCTTGGAATTCCTTTTCAAGCAGAATTAGAATAGTGTGGATTTTTCAAGGTCTTTAAAATTTGCATCAAATACTTTGAAGGTCTCAATGAAAATGTAAAAAATAAAAGTATGAAACAAATATCCCAAAACTATGCTTAAAATATGATTAGTGTAGAATTAAAAAAAACCTGAAATACAAACAAATGTCCAGTCTGATTCTCTGGATTCAGCAACCTCTGGTCACACGGAAGCGTCCATCCCAAGTGGCCTCTTTTAAAAGTTTGCATTGTTGCACAGCATAGACTGAAGAGAGAATTAAACAGCCCTGTGATCTTGTAGTCTTTCTCTGGGATGCGGCTTTAAGTTTTTTAATATTCTCCCCTCACATTTGCACCTGCCTTTCACGTCGAGTGAATGTTTTATGATGAATGAAGAGATACATGCACTTGGATGGATTTGAATACATTTACATTTTTATTTTAATACCAAAATCTTATCTTAAAACCTCTAAAAAATAACACACGTCTGGTCTCTACCACCACTTACTAGCAGAGGGAACGTTATTAGTAGTCTGCCAGATCTTTGACAACCGTCATTAGTTTATCTCGCAGAGGTTTGTTCCAGGTAATCCCAGTGTATATGGGATCTTCTTCATGCTTCTAGATAGTTTCATTTTTGAGTCTTGGTTCCTCTCAGTGTTTCTTCATGCTCTTAGTTAGTTTTCCTATGGATTCTTGGTTTCAGTGGTTCTGCTTACTTTTAGTGAGTTTTCGTTTTGAGTCTTGGCTCCCATCAGTGTGTCTTCTGCGTTCTCTTATGGAGTTATTGTATCATCCTCATTACACATAATTAGGGATCTATAAACCTGGGGATTTATAAAGCCCCTGCTGGAATCCTTGTAACAGTCATTCTGTGATTTATTGAAAGGTGCATAACAGACATTAACACATTTTACCTTTAACAACATATATTTAAGCTTTTAACAAATATTAATGAATAAAATAATTGATGCAATACTTAAATGCAACGTTTAAATACAACAAGTGCGATGATTGAATAAAAATAAGCTAAAAATGATAGGTATGCATTTTTATTTCACATACATCATTGGCCCATAAGGCCTTGAGAGCCCTAACAAACCACCCCTCCCCGCCCAGATATTGTAGCATATACTAGCTTTGTGATAAGACAATAAAACATAAGAAAATGATCATAACACTAAAACTGCTTTTTCTAAGGTGCCATTAAGTCAAAGGTTAGAATGTACACAGAAGGAGATTAAAGCAAACTCCAAAGAAAGAAGTTCAGCTCGTTGAATATTCAGTTATATTAAATAATATTAAATATTACATTTCCTCACCAATAGATGGCAGCATTAAACAAGCTGGCAGTACAGTCACCAAAATATCAAATAAACACCATGATATATCAAATAAAGACCATGTAAAAAAAAAAACTCATGAAAATGCCATTAGCAATAGACACAATATAAGAGCCTCATAAAAGCAGTTCCAAGTCTAAAAAATATATATATACAGTACTGACCAAAGGTTTGGACACACCTTCTCATTCAAAGAGTTTTCTTTATTTTCATGACTATGAAAATTGTAGATTCACACTGAAGGCATCAAAACTATGAACTAACACATGTGGAATTATATACTTAACAAAAAAGTGTGAAACAACTGAAAATATGTCTTAACTTCTAGGTTCTTCAAAGTAGCCACCTTTTGCTTTGATTACTGCTTCGCACACTCTTGGCATTCTCTTGATGAGCTTCAAGAGGTAGTCACCTGAAATGGTCTTCCAACAGTCTTGAAGGAGTTCCCAGAGATGCTTAGCACTTGTTGGCCCTTTTGCCTTCACTCTACGGTCCAGCTCACCCCAAACCATCTCGATTGTGGTTCAGGTCTGGTGACTGTGGAGGCCAGGTCATCTGGCGCAGCACCCCATCACTCTCCTTCTTGGTCAAATAGCCCTTACACAGCCTGGAGGTGTGTTTGGGGTCATTGTCCTGTTGAAAAATAAATGATGGTCCAACTAAACGCCAACCGGATGGAATACCATGCCGCTGCAAGATGCTGTGGTAGCCATGCTGGTTCAGTATGCCTTCAATTTTGAATAAATCCCCAACAGTGTCACCAGCAAAGCACCCCCACACCATCACACCTCCTCCTCCATGCTTCACGGTGGGAACCAGGCATGTAGAGTCCATCCGTTCACCTTTTCTGCGTCGCACAATGACACGGTGGTTGGAACCAAAGATCTCAAATTTGGACTCATCAGACCAAAGCACAGATTTCCACTCGTCTAATGTCCATTCCTTGTGTTCTTTAGCCCAAACAAGTCTCTTCTGCCTGTTGCCTGTCCTTAGCAGTGGTTTCCTAGCAGCTATTTTACCATGAAGGCCTGATGCACAGTCTCCTCTTAAAAGTTGTTCTAGAGATGTGTCTGCTGCTAGAACTCTGTGTGGCATTGACCTGGTCTCTAATCTGAGCTGCTGTTAACCTGCGATTTCTGAGGCTGGTGACTCGGATGAACTTATCCTCTGCAGCAGAGGTGACTCTTGGTCTTCCTTTCCTGGGGCGGTCCTCATGTGAGCCAGGTTCTTTGTAGCGCTTGATGGTTTTTGCGACTGCACTTGGGGACACTTTCAAAGTTTTCCCAATTTTTCAGACTGACTGACCTTCATTTCTTAAAGTAATGATGGCCACTTGTTTTTCTTTACTTAGCTGCTTTTTTCTTGCCATAATACAAATTCTAACAGTCTATTCAGTAGGACTATCAGCTGTGCATCCACCTGACTTCTGCACAACACAACTGATGGTCCCAACCCCATTTATAAGGCAAGAAATCCCACTTATTAAACCTGACAGGGCACACCTGTGAAGTGAAAACCATTTCAGGTGACTACCTCTTGAAGCTCAAGAGAATGCCAAGAGTGTGCGAAGCATGAGTTATTGTTATGCAACAGTAACTGCTTAAGGCAGGAAGCTACGAAAAGGTATAAGAAATACAAAGTGTGAATAAGATAAAGGGGAAAAAAGGACAACATAAAGTTCAGTAAGACTTAAAAGATAGAATCTAAATATTTAGGACAGAATGTAACTATTTACAATAGGATGTGCATTGGAATTAAACAGTCTGACTCACTTCACTAGTGGCCTTCAGACAGTGTCGCCTGTGTTGACTGGGTCATGTGCTGCACTGAGGACTGCACTCCACCCTTTTCTGTCAGCTTGTGTGGGTCTCCAGTAGCTTTTTATTTTTGATTCGTCGGATCTGAAATTAGTAATGCTATTTAGAGATCTGAAAAATGTTTGCTAGTCTAAGTTCACTTGATAACTTTACAAGCATATTTCTTTTATTTCCTCTTGTCCAGTAACAGTAACTACTGTGGTTCAGTATTGGTGTATTCCCCAATGATTTTCTCATCATGTCTCATTGATTTAATGTTTCAGAGAAAGACGTTGTTTGCAGGCTTAAACTCAAGGTCAATCTTTAAACACCTGGAACATCTAAATAGAGGTCCGTTAAGGTACCTGTTGAGCCTTGTGTGCAGACCAAGTTAACTGCTGGTACTATAGGGCTTACCTTTTGTGGTATGCATAGATCCACAGAAATGTCAAAGCATCAATCAGCACAGCACTTTCAATTGTTGCCAAATTAACCTGAATGTCATGACAGCCAGTCTGTAAAGTACTTTGGCTCAACCCCACTTCTGATTTTCACCCACACTGTTAGAAATAAAGGTTCTGTGCAGGTACATTTTTCATTCATCAAGGTACAAACAATGTAAAATGTGCCCTCAAAAGGTACAACAGCAGCTTTAAGGTCAAATTGTGAACCTTAAATAAGTTTTTCCAGGTGAAAAATAAGTTTTTGTTTCTTTTCATAACCAAATATTTTAAACAGAACAATAAAACAAAAAGCCTGGAGATGAGATGGGGGGTGTGGAATCAATACAACTTAGAAAATCAATGGATTAGCAAAATAGTTATAATCCCTGCCTAAAGGTCCTGAGATGATTTAATCCTTAATTTTAAGACTCATCACGTCAATACAAGTGAATTTGTTTAGAAGCGGATCTTGACCGCTCCAATTTGATGGGTATATATATCTATATTTACAACAGGTAGTGGTTGAAACCTTCCCCTACTAAAAGTGACCCTCAAATAAGAAAGAACATTACTTCATTTACAGGCTACTAGTGCTGCTCTGTAGGCGACCCTGCCAGTCTGCAGTGATAGCAAAGGATAGCAAAGTTCAGCAGCATCACTGGTTACCTTTAGGGAATCATGTGTTTTCAGAGGGGGGGGGCAATTATTTATTACACCCAACCATAATTCTTCAGTGATATCAAGCTGAAGTCAGCTTTTCACCAACTTCCTGTTTGAGGTTTCCCATTCCATCTATCTTGAATGTGCCAGAATATAAATGCTGCACCATTTAAAGGGAAATTTAGCTAGCTACTGAGACATTAGCATGCTACTGCTAAAGTAAAGGTCCATTATACATTGGAACAATGTTAAACTAAAGTAACACAATGTTTATCATAATTCTTTAATAGAGAAAATACATTTTTTTATTTCATTGCTTGTGCAGCATTCTCACCAGGTTTTACTTTAATTCTCTCAACACTTTGTGTTTGGAGCCTTTGAAAAGCCTTCATTTGGAGGGCTACTTAGCCCAAACACTTTGCCCTTTTTCAAAAAGCTTCATAGTGCCTCAATAGTGTGCTAACTATAGAGGTTTTGAAATTCTAGCAGCAATTCTAGCAGCAATTCTACAGCCAAATAGTGTACTACTTGTTGAGTATGGATGTGGCTGAATTGTTGAAAACAACTATCTTTAATGACTATTTCTTAGCTATATTTTTCACTATTGGGGTGCGCAGGATACAGTATTTAATTTTCTACATAGTGCACTATGTAGGGCGCAGAGAGCCATTTGCATTCAGTCCCAGCACGAGTAGAGGGGCACTGTTGGATTTGCACCATATAAGATTCGCAGTGGTAATTTGGTGACCAAAAATACTTAAAAGGCGAAGGTTTTTCCATCTAGAAAAGGCCTAGTCCTTTATGAGCAAGGACAGGCCAAGGCTTGCCACTTTTTGGAATTGGGTTGGTACAACAGAAGCAACATCATAACACTCAGTCAGTAAACTTTCTCCCCCCTCCAAAACAAACATATCACAACAAGCATAATGAATGTAAGAAAAAGAGAAAAGAGCAGGAGTAACTGTGATCACATCATTTCTATGTCATATTAAAATGCAATTAAACGTCAAGAACTCAAGTAACCTAATCTGAAAGCCCAAAGCACTGAAGTAAAGACATTTTCTGTAAGATTTGTCTCCTACAGTGATTACACACTGATTAGAGATTAAATGAAAGGTTGAATGAAAGATTTTTTTTTTTTCACAATTACACATTGATCACAAAATTGCAAAATCCTGTTGATTTACTCACCATTACACTAAAGCAGCTCCAGAAACCAAATCCAATGATCAACAAGCAAATGCAGGCAAGAGACCAAACAGCAAACCTGCTGCGTTTCTCCACAACTACACAAAATATAATCATATTAACAAATTTTATATCTTGTAGATTTGTATCCACAGATTGGTTTCTTACCAGGAAATAATGGAAGGTTTAAGGCATAAATGTTGCTTTGCAAAACAAACAAGAAGTTTTTAACATGAAAATAATATGAAGCCATCCTACCCCAGACTGTGGTGATGTTGTGCTCTACGCTGCTATGAAGCACTACACAGCTGTAGGTGTGTTTCCCTACATCCTCCTCTGGAACTGTCACACTCTTTCTGGTCTGGTATGTGCCGTCCTCGTTGGGCAGCACATCAGTGACCCCTTCATCCACAGGCTGCAGATCTGGGTCGAGCCAGTCGACCTGAACCGCCCTGGGGTAAAACCCTGTCACGTGACACGTGACTGTGATGGAGCCGGCCTTCTGTTTCTCAAAGATCCTGACTTCTGGAACTGGAACACACTTTAAAATTACTTCATCTTCCATAAGAAAGAAATGAAAAAAGAAACCAATGAAAATTTAAGCCTCACGGTCTGTCGTATTAGTGAATATACACTATATGGCCAAAAATATGTGGACATATATGTGCTTCTTGAACATCACATTCCAAACCAATTAACATTAATACAGAGTTGCCCTCATCCCTTTGTGACTAAGACAGTCTCCACTCTTCTATGAAGGCTTTCCACAAGGTTTAAGGTGATTCTAGAGGAATTTGTGCCCATTCAGTCAAAAAAGCATTTGTGGGAACCAGAAGGCCTGGTGATGACATCAAGACAGAACTTTATACCTTTTCTTCTTTGGACTCTGGGAGCATTACTGAAGACTTGCAAAGGCGTCTGACACAGTGTTTTGTAGAAAGTTATTACTTCATTTAGATCCACTGTATCTCTGTCTCTTAGATGCTTATAAACAACTGCTTGAGGAACAGCAGCAACAAACATTTGCCTCTCAACATCAAGACTTAAGAAGTCCTTTCCATTGAATGAGTGTGTTAGTGATGACTTGTAGGTTCCATCTGGAGAGAGAGAACAGCAGCCACTGGCCTGATATATGTTAAAGTCAGCCAAAGAGCCTAAAACAGTAAAAGACATAGAAGAACATAATTTTAGTGCCAATATCATATGTTATTGCTGTTACTACAGTGAAACTCCTGAAATAATGACATTATTGTCCCATAGTCAAAATGACCTTGACCTCTTTATTGAAAACAATATTTATTTATTATGCCCTTATTCAAAATGCTCACAGCAGTGGGCACAAATGGTTAATTGTGAGGTTCCCGTACCAAGACACTAATATCGAAACTGATATAAGTGACCTGTAGACCATGATCGGAGTATGTTTGCTGGTGTTAAAGCTCCTCAGCCTCCTGAGAAGAGAGAGTCTCTGCCTTGCTTTTTTGTAAACAATCTACATTGTTCTGAAAAGTGAGTCTGTTCTCAATATTGTTCAAAGGTATTTAAAGTGATCGACTTGTCCATGACATGAGGGTTTTGCATTTATAAGACAAAATGCTGACTTCATGTTAGAACTGAACACAATTCACTGTCAGTTGTAATGAATGCACCACTATACTGCTTTACTGCAAATGTATATGCTTTATTTACATGCAATCATAAATGTGAAAAAACAGAAATGCAATGCAATAAGGGTCTGCATTTAACAGTGACACACAGAAAACCTTGCTTTTCAGTAAAAAGTAATAGAATAACAGTAAAGGTAATAGAGGTTTTGCATTCTATATGTCACTATTGAAAAGTAATATCATTTCATTACATGTATTTCCACTGATTACATTTCAATTTTGCATGAATACCTCTCCATAGGGAGATGATTTTTTTAAAATAATACATTATACAGTAATACATAATTAAAAAACTGACATAAAAGTAAAATGACTGTTTTATTTATAATTTTTATTATAAATTTTGATAAACTACCATTAGAATTGCTTCCCCCTTCAGCCTAACCCTATGAATACTAAAACAAAAACAGCTACTATATGAGTAATGTGGATGTTTTCACTATAAAACACAGGTACACTCTTTCAAAATCATTTTTATTTACAACAGGATGAAAGCTGCACTGGCTAGTTATGAGTTATTAGTTATAATAATGACAATTAACTTATATTTGTACACAAACCTGTTTCTCTCCTCCACTGTGTCAGTGCCAACTCAAACAGAGGAACCTCAGAAGGCAGTATTTTGCACAAACATCCATAGTGAATATGACCAGGTGCCTTAAAGCTTTAAAATGCTATCTGAGCAGACAGCTTCTGTTATGTTCACTGTCTTTTAGTAATTAAAAGCGCACATGTTGGACAGTTAAGTACTGAACCAAGTGGAAGAAGTACAGTACCTGTCAGGTTAAACTGCTGAACAGCTGACTGAAAGCCCAGGGAAAACACTTCTCTGTTGTTGTCTGTCCAGAGTTGCATAATTTCCCAGCATTCTTGTCCTGCAGGACTGTTGATCCAGTCAGGACAGGACATTTTAGAATCCATGTTACTGTCATAGTAGGAAATGGTCACATCATTCAGAGAGATCCTCTGTGAATACTCAGGGAGGTTAAAACCATGGGCTGTAATCCAGTGACCACATAAGCTCAGGTCAAGAGCATCTGCAGAAAAAAATTAATTGTAATACATTTTTTTACACTGTAAATACAATTTTTAGATTTCACACATATGGACATTTTTATAAGAGCTGTAAACTTAACTGTAACAGCTAATAAATATGTATGCCCAAATGACATATTGTTGATTTTGAATTACATGTTTATTTCTTTGGCTTCCACAGTTTCCTAAACTGTCATTTCTTAATGCCCCTTTTGACAACAGACAATTGCTTGTTGGAAGTGCCTTAATATCTTTTCATAGCTTTTACTTGCTTTGTAGGCATCAATTAGAACATATCCTAGACCAGCACTCATGAATATGGAGTTTCATTAATACAGGCCCTGACTTCAACAGTTCGTCATATGTTCTATTTCTTAATGACCCTCAGTACAGTGATGATGGTAAGCAGGAAGTGCTTGGACATCTTCATCTGCTTTGTAAGATTCAATTATCTTAATTTTCAGATCCTCAGCCAACTGCGTAGAGGAGCCCACTATTGTTGAGTGTTAGCACCAGACGGCAATCCTTCACCTGCGTAACTCGTTCTTACAGGTCAGTTAAGGTGAGTAAAAGTAGATTTTACAAGCGGAAGGCTGTCCAAGCTTCTGCATAGGCACCCATTACTATTTTCAATCTTCCTAAGTTCAGTCATGTCACTCCACACATCAAAGCCAAATACAGACCAGCCCCTCCCTACCTAATGGCAATGGTCACAACTCAACATTCAAGCTTTGAGTACAGCACAGCTTGACCCACCATCCTATAAGACATGTGGAAGATGACCATCAAGACTTTTCTCTGCTCTGGAGCTCAGGTGGTCTGTGATGTTATTCACGATAACACACTCCTCGAGTGTTCTATTGCTTTTATACAACAGTTAAATAAATAAAGTAAGACATTAATAAACTGGGCAGTGAACACGGCGTTCAGTATGTTTTAATGTTCACAGTTCCTTCCGCTAAATTATAGCTCCTTAACAAGCAGCTTGTTGCTACATCAGAGTAACAAGCTCCGCCCACTCACTGCACAGCTGGCAGTTCGTTCTCCACCTCCTTACACTAAACACATCACCACTGAGCAGCTTTTCAGTCATCAGCTGTGACAGAAGAGCAGCTAAACAACCTGGAATCATAAAGAAATGAACCGCATACCATCTGCCAAACATGTAGTCTGATCTTCAGAGTCATTATCTTCATAATGACCAAACCAGATTGATCCATAAAACTACCACAATATCAAGTTCAGCTCAGTTTTGTCATTTTTTG